>NC_049211.1:43678142-43873142 GCF_013347855.1 Anguilla anguilla | reverse complement strand
CAGCAACTCTGAGCGCCCCCCAGAGGCACGGAGTGATACAACATGGAGAACACGGAGTTCCTATTGAGCCTACTGACAACGGTGCTTGGTGTTCGCTGGTGGTTCTTTTTTGATAAGTTGCATCCCTACTCCAAATGCATGGTTTAGGGAATAGGAGTAGGGATGCAACTAACAACAAGGCCTCACAGGAATACTGGGAGACCAGTGCTCTGGGCCCCACAGGACTACAGAGAGACCAGTGCTCTGGGCCCCACAGGACTACAGGGAGACCAGTGCTCTGGGCCCCACAGGACTACAGAGAGACCAGTGCCCCAGTGCCCCACAGGACTACAGGGAGACCAGTGCTCTGGGCCCCACAGGACTACAGGGAGACCAGTGCTCTGGGCCCCACAGGACTACAGAGAGACCAGTGCCTCAGTGCCCCACAGGACTACAGGGAGACCAGTGCCCCAGTGCCCCACAGGACTACAGGGAGACCAGTGCTCTGGGCCCCACAGGACTACAGGGAGACCAGTGCCCCAGTGCCCCACAGGACTACAGGGAGACCAGTGCTCTGGGTCCCACAGGACTACAGGCAGACCAGTGCTCTGGGTCCCACAGGACTACAGGGAGACCAGTGCTCTGGGCCCCACAGGACTACAGGGAGATCAGTGCCCCAGTGCCCCACAGGAATACAGGGAGACCAGTGCCCCAGTGCCCCACTCAAAATTTCCCATAAATGTCTACGACTTCTCACAGAGTCTCTTGAAAACTCACAGACTTTTCCAACCCTATTCCTGGCACTCCTCATCCCGGACGGCAGTGTACTGTAAAGGGTAAGGAACTAGGCTTGTAATCTAAAGGTCACAGGTTCGATTCCCAGGTAGGATACTGCCGTTGCACCCATTAGGACATGCAGCCGGCTTTGCAAGAAGCTGCTGACAGGCCAGGCCCCGTTCCTGGGGCCTGATGTGGGGTGCCTGCCCCAGGCGTTCTATGCCCCCATTGGCACTGTGGTCCCAACGGTGCCCTCACTCGCTGATGTCATTTCCTATATGGCATCTGTGGCTGCTACCTGCCTCTGTCACTGGCTGTCTCTGTAACTGTCTCGCCCACTAATGTCAGTGTCTGTGACTGCCCGTTCCAGTCCACAGTCTGTCTGTTCCTGCCAGCTGTGGTCAGTTACAGTCAGTTACCATCGAGACCCGCAAGTACTGGCGTCAGTGCCTGCTGGTTTGGGGATGCATCATTACTGAGATGGCTGTGATGTCACGGCCCGGCTGGAGACAGCTACATGGGCGGAGATCACAGCGTCGCTGACACACGCTGGCAGAGGGGCAGGCTTTAGTGCATTCGAAAGGCTGTGCTGAAAAACGAGGCTGATCGAGTTTGCCATTAGAGGGGAAAAAATGAGAAAGGTCAAATTAACCCTTTACAGGTGCAGGAAGCAGCATGTCTCCTTTAGGCACAGGCAAGCTTTAGCGCCGACCCATTACTATGACACAGGGCCCAAACTCCTGGGAGCTCCAAGCTCTGCACTGATTACTGCAGACCCATGATTGCAGCGAAGGGTGTCATTTGGGCCTCTTTTACAGCTATATACAATACCGCTCTCATCTGCAGCAAAGCTTAATATGCCCCCCAAAGGAGCGCGTTTCTCGCCTTCATTACCAAAATCCACCGTCAAACAATTCTAAGTGAAACACAATTATTGCAAAGGACACACTGACTCGCTTAATGTTTTTACAGAGAGGAAATTCAGATGAAATTGGTTTGGATCCCCACTCCGCCTTCATAACGATAATAGTATTAATAATGAATTGGTAAAGCCATTTAAAACCCTGAAAGATAACATATACAAAATTGGTGCCTCTAACTTTAACCCTAAGCAGTTTAGAGCTTTCCCAGCCCCGTGGTCAGGCTTTGAGAAATGAGTTCTCATGTTCCCAGCTGGTGATTACCATAATAACAGTATTTTTCATTAAATGACCTGTGAGTTTATTCCCTTAATATACGACCTCAGGCCTGCAATAATGACATGCTGCAGTACTGAGAATAGGCTGAGGTGAGACGATCATGAATGCCAACAACTGTACCTGCAGTATACAACTGCTACAAAAAAGAGATATGTTTCATCTTACACGTGACAAAAACACTGCCAGCATCTAATCTGAGAAATTTAAATGACAAAGCAGCAGATTAAATGATCAACAGGTCAAGCTGAGTTTAATGTGAGAGAAGGATAGTGCTCGTGGTTTCAGACTCTCCGTCTCTCCTGCTTTTAGCACTGCTAGAGAAACAACTCAGCCTTTCATATGAGAAATGGTGCATCAACATCTGCCTTATTGTACATATTACGTAGCACAGTTTAAATTTATTTTATGTTGAACTCAGCGACCTTTGATGAACCCCGACACACAGGACTTGATGAACCCCATGTCAATCAACAAGCCATGCAAAGGTCATTTATAAATGTTTGGTATTTTTTTTGGTATTTTTAGATTATCACCTTTGAGAAACAGACAATATCATTTGTGTGATCACAGGAATGTGTCTGTTTTCTCTCTGTCCCTTCTCCCTGCTCTCCTCTGCTCAAACATACATGATCAGAACATCCTTGGGGCAGATAGTCAAGCTGAGGGGACTGTTTAACTCCCCCATCTCACAACACAGAAACCTACATCCTGAAGAATTTTCTCCCGTTTGAAAGTTTTATTGCTTCATTGCTCAAAGACAGCACACCATATAGGGGGTGAGAGACCTTGCGTGGCTACAGACACGTACAGTACAAAGATCAGCTTCCTTCTGGTCAAGTTTGAATGCAATCTGTAACATTTAATTGAAATCATTGATTGAACATATGAATGTCTATATAGACAATGGTCGTAAATTAAAAACGATTCTGTTTTCCCAACAGAACGGTGTGGAAGAACTTGACTGGTCTGCACATAGCCCTGACCTCAACCCCTTCCAACACCTGCCAACTGTTAGCCAGGCCTAATCGCCCAATCAGTGCCCGACCTCACTAATGCCCTTCTGGTGGAATGGAAGCAAATCCATGCAGCAATGCTCTGACATCTAGTATAACGCCTTCCCAGAAGAGTGGAGGTTGTTATAGCAGCAAAGGGTGGACCAGCTCTATATTAATGCCCATCATTTTGGATGAGATGTTGGATGCCAGATGTCCACATACTTTTGGCCATGAAGTATACCTGTGTAGCAAGTCAGTCCCTAATATGCAAGTCAAGCTATTGCCAATGCAAAGGCCAAATTACTCAGGGAATGATCTGAAGAACACAATACGAGTATTAGTTTACTTGAGTGAATGGCCATACCCCTAATTTAAACAAGCAGTGATCCACTTTGCGTTTATACTCCAACAGCCGTCATGAAGCTAAAATGAGAGATTCTCAGTACTTTACAACCAATTTTCTACGTTTTAGCACCACTGAGCTCATGACATTGCAAGCATTCAAAAATGAGTGATGCTTCTTTGACCAGTGCAAAGAACGGCAATGTGTCAATGTGAAAATGGCTCTACTGCTGTGGATATTCTCTGCATATTTACCCATTAATTATCACTTCAGATTTCTGTACATTTTTTTTACCCTGTATTCACAACTCAATGTTAACGGATATGGATAGCTGCTACTTTATGAGAACTGTAGTTTATCAGAGACCTGTGTTTTTGTAGTAGTTCCAACACCCGTTCTTATGCACTTATCGCACGTCTCTTTGGATACAAGTGTCTGCGCAATAAAACAGAACGTCATGCAATTAACTTATTATCACACATAGGCTAACAATGCTTTGAATTCATCTAGGTAGTCACAAACACATTGAATAACCACAGCAACCATTCCAACACATTTTTGAATTAGGAAAAGACCTTTTTGCTTTTGCCCAACTCACGAAACGTCTGTTGGCTATGCTGTTAATCCCAGCAGGTCCTCAGAAAGACTGAATCTACATTCCCTTCATCTCACAAGCTGCACCATCTTTGTTATTCCTTACCTACTGAAATCACTGCAAAAAACAAAATGTAATTCTCAGTTGACCAATCTAATTAACTAGAAGTAAAATAAATAAACATAAACAGTGCAATCACTGAAGTCAATTAATTATTATTGTTCCCTGTAGAAAAGCACAGTTTATGGCCCATGAAATCACGTACACTTCCCACTCCCTGCACAGTGGGTACATGTCTCTGCTACACCTTTTTTTTATCGCAACAACAAAACATTTAATTTCACTCACTTGTGAGTGAAGGCGCAATTTTAATACGATGGCTTGGTTTCTATTTTTATCGCAATGCTCAAAAGGACAGACACACACAATGCCACAGCTGCGATGGTTCCACCAATGAACTTCAGCTGGCCTTTTATTTATGTAGTCAGCCTAGCGCCAGGGCTAGCACGACGCCTGGAAAAGGGCACACGGTGGGGTCACAGAGTGGGGTCTTTATAAACGCCCGTGAATGAGAGGCACAGTCGAAAGGGTGGGGGTGGGCAGAATGACGTAAAGAAGGATAAGCGGGCAGCAGGGAGAGTTGGGGCGGGGGGGCGGGGGGCCGGGGAGTGGGTGAGATGGCGTGTGCCTGTCTTCAGCACAACGTACCCAGGCTTTGTTGAAGGCTTTTGACTTTGTGTACAAGGAAGTAAGAGCCGCGCAACTCATTAACATAACCCTTAAAGGGTTCAGCCCGAATCGCCAACGGCAACAAAATTAAATTAAAAGTAGATTCGCGCTGCCTGCCAGAGAGGAAAGCAGCCGCGCTGAAAAATATTAGTTCTGTAAGCCCAGAAAAGTCCATTTATACACACTTCCCACAATCAGAAAAATGTCACAAACTGAGTCAGCGCTAATCCCGGTTTAGCTCTGGTAATCCCTACACATTTCTGGGAATGAAAGCTTGGTTTTTGGTCCTGGAAGATGATCTCATTTTCTTTTCTCTCTCCTGTTTTTCAGAGGAACGACCCTCACATTACGCCGTCCGCACCGATAGTGGCGATAATGGAGGCGTAGGCTCTCTTAGAGAACCGCTGCCCTTCTCACAAGGAGAGAGGGGACGTTCGGGCGCTGAGAGGAAACCCCGGCCTGCACACACCAGCACAGAGCAGAACACCGGCTCCCCACGAATCCAGAGCAAATCGAGTGCGACAACACTATTTGTTTTGTCACCGCGTAACAATGGCTAAAGAACAAAACCCACAAATTAGTTACTGGTAAGAAATGTGCTTAAACCCGTATGAAGCGAGAAGGGGAAAGAGCAGTGAGTCAGCCAAACACCATCATGTATTTACCCCACAAAGCCCAAACACAGCATCATGTATTTACCCCACAAAGCCCAAACACACCATCATGTATTTACCCCACAAAGCCCAAACACAGCATCATGTATTTACCCCACAAAGCCCAAACACACCATCATGTATTTACCCCACAAAGCCCAAACACAGCATCATGTATTTACCCCACAAAGCCCAAACACACCATCATGTATTTACCCCACAAAGCCCAAACACACCATCATGTATTTACCCCACAAAGCCCAAACACACCATCATGTATTTACCCCACAAAACCCAAACACACCATCCTGTATTTACCCCACAAAGCCCAAACACAGCATCATGTATTTACCACACAAAGCCCAAACACAGCATCATGTATTTACCACACAAAGCCCAAACACGCCATCATGTATTTACCCCACAAAGCCCAAACACAGCATCATGTATTTACCCCACAAAGCCCAAACACAGCATCATGTATTTACCACAAAAAGCCCAAACACACCATCATGTATTTACCACAAATTCGGGCGGTGTAATTGGGAAGATCGCGGGAGGTCCCCTGATCCAGCGCTGAATCCGGATAATCGAGAACCGCGGGAGACCAGTGAAAATGGCGGCGCGGCCGCACCCTTATTCTGCCCCCATACGGAGGGTGAGATCCAGGGGAATGACATCACTGAAGGACACGGAAACTGTGCGGGTTGGGGGTGAGGGCGCTGGGCAGCCAGACAGGCTAGAGGGAACTAAGGTGACATACAGCTGTGTTTTGCCCCCATACCCCCCCCCCCCCCACCTTTCCTGCCTGATTGGGCCCTGTTTGAGGGTGATCTAGTGCGATGGGGGGGCTGGGGTTGCTGGGGGGGGGGGGGGGGGCGTGGGTTGATGGGAGGGGGTGCACCAGGTGTGTGCGCTCAGCAATGCTAATGCGCTTAGCATCGCGCGTTTTCCACAGGCTGTGTGCTGTCACAATTAATGATTTCAGATCAGATTCCCGGGACTCGAGCGGGACGATTAACCCGAACACCGCAGCTCCCGTAAACATTCGCGCGTAAATAAACGCTCAACGAGCGATACTTCAGCGGCGCACAGCGCACTTCCCAGGATGCCGCGGTCCTCAGTGCAGACGAACGGCAATAAAACTCGGCCTTTGACCTTTGACCCCGGCGTGGGCTCGCCGAGCGTGACGGAGGATGACAGACGGCCCGTAACCCCGGTGACAGGGCGCCGCCGCTCGTCCGTCACGCTCTCCCAGACGGGATCATTAGCCGGCGCCGGTCCGCAGGGACGCCGGCTCCTCTGCGTGATTATGACCTCGATCGATAGGCGTCACCTTCGGGGCGGGAACGTTCCTGACACGTCGCCGATCCGATCGATCGCGCCTTTTCACGCACAATCAGGCCAGTACCCCCCCCCCCCCCCAAACCAGGGGGCTCGGGAGCTAGGTACGAAGCTATGGAGACCGCCAGGGTGAACTTCCCCCACCACACCTTATGACCCCCTACCCACCTGCATACACCCGTGCATCTCTGCAGCAAGTGAGAGATTGAGGTCGGAGCTCTAAAGCTCTGACACGGGAGAGTGTGTCATACAGACCAGGCAGGACCACGTCCCGCTACCATCCCCATTTCAGCCCTGTGTCCCGCTACCATCCCCATTTCAGCCCCACGTCCCGCTACCATCCCCATTTCAGCCCCACGTCCCGCTACCATCCCCATTTCAGCCCCACGTCCCGCTACCCTCCCCATTTCAGCACTGTGTCCCGCTACCCTCCCCATTTCAGCACTGTGTCCCGCTACCCTCCCCATTTCAGCACTGTGTCCCGCTACCCTCCCCATTTCAGCACAGTGTCCAGCTACCCTCCCCATTTCAGCACTGTGTCCCGCTACCATCCCCATTTCAGCCCCACATCCCGCTACCCTCCCCATTTCAGCCCTGTGTCCCGCTACCCTCCCCATTTCAGCCCTGTGTCCCGCTACCCTCCCCATTTCAGCCCCACGTCCCGCTACCCTCCCCATTTCAGCCCTGTGTCCCGCTACCCTCCCCATTTCAGCCCCACGTCCCGCTACCCTCCCCATTTCAGCACTGTGTCCCGCTACCATCCCCATTTCAGCCCCACGTCCCGCTACCCTCCCCATTTCAGCACTGTGTCCCGCTACCCTCCCCATTTCAGCACTGTGTCCCGCTACCCTCCCCTTTTCAGCACTGTGTCCCGCTACCCTCCCCATTTCAGCCCCACATCCCGCTACCCTCCCCATTTCAGCCCCACATCCCGCTACCCTCCCCATTTCAGCCCTGTGTCCCGCTACCATCCCCATTTCAGCCCCACGTCCCGCTACCCTCCCCATTTCAGCACTGTGTCCCGCTACCCTCCCCTTTTCAGTACTGGTGACCGATAACGGTTTCCTTCTTCTCTTCCATTACTCTCTCAGAATAGGTCATTATAGCCGACAAGAAAAAACGTGCACTGGGCTTAAAAGGACCGCAATGCTCCAGAAGTTCACCAACATCCTGAAAGGAATTATCGTGGGACGAGGGGGGAGGGTGGGGGAGGAGGGGGGGAGGGTGAGAAACCACCATCAAACTAAACCTGTAGACACTGTGCCCATGCCACACTAGTGCAAACCGACATAGACCCTTCCCACAACTCATAATTACAATACATCAATCATACTTTAACGTCTCACTGTCGGTAATAATCCATCGACATCACGGAAAGAATTGTTTTAATGCCAGCGGCGAGACTAAGCAGGGACCGGCAGGAAGGTGATAAAAGTGATAAGGGGTGTGCGCGGTGATTAATGTTCCCAGTGGCCTCTCTGTAAGAGCGACCGCAGCGCGCCGCGCGTTTTTAGCGAGACAGCTACGATGCGCAGGAAGCAGAATGCAGATGTGGGAAATCCTGATTAACTCGACCTGCATTTAAATAAAACCCACTGAATCACTGCTGCTCAGGCAATGACACATCTGTAGCAAAGTCAGAGAGTTTTTATTTTTAATCTTCCACTAATTACTTTCTTTGCCTTTATTGGATGGCTAATTAAAATCACTTACACAACAGCTAGGTTAATAATTACCCGTTACGTTGCCTGGTTTGAGGCTATCCTCTCTTTTAATAACAGGATGACAAAACCAATGTTGTAAAATTAAATACAAATTTCAACACGCAGCATTTTTTTTTGCGTGACGGGATGTGTTCAAAATATCAGATTTTAAGGTAAACGGATTCATTCAGATTTTTCAGGCCTTTAGCAATAACACTGCAATGAGCTGCTGCAATACATTACAGAATGACTGAACGGTTTGGCTGGAGGGTTACTTTCTAGTAGGGTAATTTTAAATGACTAGGTTTATGGACATGAAGCACGGAGTGGAGACTTTTTTAAAGGCTTCTGACCAACTCAGGAGCCTTTTTAAACAGACTCTAGCTGTGTAAACACACGTGCTCTCCACCTCTCTGCCGACTTCAGATGGGCCGGCACCTGTAAACACATCAAACTGAGCTAACAGCCAGCGTAGCATGCGGCCAGCTTTACTACATCAGATACAGGGGAGAGCGGTCATCTGTTAACGCCGGGACTGTATAAACAGCTCTTTATGGAAAAATAAATTGTGCCCAAGTTGTTTTACGTGCGCCCGCTTACGGGGAATCTTCGGTCACATAAATCTCAATGTCCCGGCTGGACAGTAACAGCTCGGTCCGGGACACGTGGAAATTTAGAGAGGGTCTGTGCCGAGCGTTCCTTTGCATAAATGAGGAAGATGGCCTTGAGGGTTCATAAAAGAAAAACAAACACTGAGAGCGTCACTTGTATCTCAGTCTCCTTCAGAACGCAGTGACCCCACCAGCCCCAGGAGACCTTTACAAGGCAGGACTTTTTTTTTTTTTTGAAAACTCAATTTTTTATTTTTTTGTTTTACATTACCTTCCCTTTAGCTGAGGCTATTTTTGGTGGGATGGTATTTCAGCATAGTCTCACAGAGGGCTGCATTATTCATTCATTGCTGGTGAGAGAACAAAAGGAAACATGTATACACTAAAAGGTCACGGAAATGCATGGGAACTCAGGGAAAAGGTCAACTTTGATCACTTTGATGCAAAAGCCTTGTTTTCTGTGACAGTGACTATCCACCCATCCACCCCCCCACCCCTCCTGCACCCATACCACTCTCCCTCATTAGTGCTCATTTAAAGGACTTAATACTTTACTGGTCACGGCAAAAAAAATGACAGTCTGGACAATCCCCAGACCGTCAAAGGTCACCACAGAATTTATTAACAATCCAACTGCTCTGAGAAAATCCTACTCCAGTTTGTGCCGGGAAGTGGCTCTGACTTCAAGTCCTCAAAAAAACTCCTCCCCCCATTTTTCTCATACCGTGACAGCATGCGTACTTCAGCCAATGAAAACAAATGGAGCTTGTCTTGTTCATCAAATCAAGTCGGTTGTTTTGTAAGCAGATTTCATGTCCACGGCCGCGTAATCTCCCCTGTTCCGTAAGGCAGGAAGCGCAAACAGAACGCAGCACAGGCACAGGGCCCACGGTCTACTTCCTGCTTCCTGTGCCGCCACAACCCCTAAACAAATCCGCAGCCACTCAACGCCTCCATTTAACTGCTCTCATAATCTCTGTTAGCTAAATCCCATTACTGCACATTGTAACTGCCAGATTATGCATTCTGGTATCATCTGTGATTAATGTCAGATTAACAGAACCTTCAAAAAAAACAAAAAAACAACAGTGTATCTGAGGGAAGAGAGGAGGGAGGATAATGGGGACTAGCAGGAGTGTAGTCACTGTGACGTCTGGGTAGAGACTGGGTAGAGGCAGAGGGCCCACTAAGTGGCTCAGGACTCCTTTAGCTCGGAGCAGTGCATCCTGGGAGTCTCCCATTTTAACACTTCCAGTTTCCAGCGCTTCTGTGCCAAGAACACAACAGCAGAGTCACGGGAGGGAGGAGAGGCGCCGAGCAAGGGCTGAATTAAACATGAGGCGCGAGTGACACCGCCAAATACCGAAACGCAAATGCTCAGCTGCCGAGGGGGGCGGGGCCTGATGCTGTGCTGAGGGGGGCGGAGCCTGACGCTCTGCTGATGGGGGCGGGGCCTGACGCTGTGCTGCTAGGGGGGCAGGGCCTGATGCTGTGCTGAGGGGGCGGGGCTTGATGCTCTGCCAAGAGGGGCGGGGCCTGGAACTCTGTCCAGGGGGACGGAGCTTGACACAATGCCCAGGGGGGCGGGACCTGACGTTCTGCTGAGGGGGCGGGGCCTGATGCTCTGCCCAGGGGGGCGGGACCTGATGCTCTGCCCAGGGGGCGGGGCCTGATGCTCTGCTGAGAGGGCAGGGCGGGGCCTGATGCTCTGCCCAGGGGGTGGGGCCTGATGCTCTGCCCAGGGGGGTGGGGTTTGATTGAATATGTGCTGCGCATCAGTTCTTGTCTGGCCGTCAGCAATCAACTAGCTACTTATAGCAAGCAATCTTTGGCTATTTCAGGGGGTTAAGAATGCAAATATCACAGGGAATTGAATGCCACAATACTATAGTTATCAAGGATGTCTGTGTGTTTTAAATTTGTAGCTTTGGTTCTCTTAGGCTTTATTGTATGAAGTTTCACGCAGGACTTCGCGTTTCCTTTGGCCACGTCGGCAAGAGCGAGTTCGTCACACGTTGGCCAATGATCATCCAACATAATAAGGTGTTTGTGCGAAACTTCCTGGCCGGGAACTCGTGCAGACCATAAATCCAACGCCGCTTGAAAGCAGCGCAAGCAGACATATCCCTGGCAAGCCTATTACTGCTGCTCCCAGTCCGAAAGGTGGGGGTGTCTCAAGATCTCTCCAGATGTGATCGCCAGCCCTTGGAAAGGGGGTGGAACGTGATCCGGGCCCCCACACACACCCGCACCCCTACCCCACCCCCCCGCGCCAAGCAGCAGCCATGACCTTATTAAGCCGGGCCCTGTGAAAGGTAAACAGCTCTGAGGATGTGGGGAAGGCTGCCGTTAGTCAGCAGATGCAGAGGGACACATAATTAGTCACGATGACACCCACGCTTGCCCGAGTGTTTTATTGATGAAGAGGAGCTCCTCGCCTCATAACAAGAGCCACACCCCCATTCACCCCTCTCCCAATCACCCACACACACACACATACACAGGCAGAAACACACATCACACATAGATACACACAGATACACACAGACACACAAACATACACCACACACACATGCACACACACAAACACATACAGAAAGACACACAGACATGCACCACACACAGACACACGCAAGCACACACACACATGCACACACACACAAACGCCCACACTCACATGCATGCACTGCAACATGAGAACCTGCCAGCTTCTCAAATTCTTATCAAAGCAACACCCTCATCACAGTGGACTAATCACCCAGCTGCCTCCACACTATCAGAGAAACACCCTCACCACAGTGGACTAATCACCCAGCTGCCTCCACACTATCAAAGAAACACCCTCACCACAGTGGACTAATCACCCAGCTGCCTCCACACTATCAGAGAAACACCCTCACCACAGTGGACTAATCACCCAGCTGCCTCCACACTATCAGAGAAACACCCTCATCACAGTGGACTAATCACCCAGCTGCCTCCACACTATCAAAGAAACACCCTCACCACAGTGGACTAATCACCCAGCTGCCTCCACAGTGGACTAATCACCCAGCTGCCTCCACACTATCAGAGAAACACCCTCACCACGGTGGACCAAGCAGTAATTAGACAGCCGTGGATCCCAATGCACAATAACAATGGAGTTCTCCGTAGATCGACTTCTGCGGAGGGCTGGACGCAGTCCCACAACCGCCCAGGATGCCGTCCCGCCACAGCGACTCTTCATTTCCATATACAGAGCTGAGGAAAGCTGGCCAGAGCCCAAAGCCGCTACCTAGCAGCATGCGCGCAGCACAGCGCACTAGCCACGGGGACGCTGACCCAGTTAGGCTCTTAAAGCTCCACCGTTTAGCAAGAGGCTCCAGTTAGCCAGCATCCTCAGGCTGACTCACACAGCGCCTCAAACAAGCCTTTCATGATAAACATTATTAGGGTTAATAATTTATGCAGATTAACAATGCGCATTTAGAGTGGAAGTCGGGGAAAAAAACACTTTGAAAACGCATCGAGGAAACGGAGGCGAACAGTGAGGAGAGCCGGTGAATGCAAAAGCCTTGCGCACGTGAATGCACCCCATCTACTGCACCACCAATTCAAGCAAAGCACAAAAGGTGATCTGCAATGGAAAATGAACAAACTCAGCCCAAGAAAATCAATTCAAATGAGAAACCCAACGCAGACTGGGAATTAATGTGAGGTCCAAGTTGGCTGCATTTAATTACATTAATTGTTTTTACGGGTCACACACAAGAACAAATAACTGCACCTACTTCACCTGGGTGCGTGGAACACTGTGGACTTCACAACGTGAAATGCATTAGATCTGCGAGGGGGGGGGGGGGGGGTCACAAAAATCCAATCGAACTTGGGGAAAAGCAGAGCTGGTGACAGAGGAGCAGGCAGTCACACAGAGAGAACAGCATGACTTAGAGAGAGAAAGAGGAAGGGGGGAAAGAGAAAGGTGGGGGGCAGAACACAAAATCTGGAGCCAGCTTCCACCCTTTTATCATTTAGCTTCACTGAGACCCATCCGAAGCCAGTTTCCACCCTTTTATCATTTAGCTTCACAAAGACCCATCTGGAGCCAGCTTCCAACCTTTTACCATTCAGCTTCACTGAGACCTATCTGGAGCCAGCTTCCACCCTTTTACCATTCTGCTTCACTGAGACCCATCTGGAGCCAGCTTCCACCCTTTTACCATTCAGCTTCACTGAGACCCATCTGGAGCCAGCTTCTACCCTTTTATCATTTATCTTCACTGAGACCTATCTGGAGCCAGCTTCTACCCTTTTATCATTTATCTTCACTGAGACCCATCTGGAGCCAGCTTCTACCCTTTTATCATTTAGCTTCACTGAGACCTATCTGGAGCCAGCTTCCACCATTTTACCATTCAGCTTCACTGACACCCATCTGGAGCCAGCTTCCACCCTTTTACCATTCAGCTTCACAAAGACCCATCTGGAGCCAGCTTCAACCCTTTTATCATTTAGCTTCACTGAGACCCATCCAGAGGGAGCCACTAAGAAGACCTTACAGGCCAAATGCAGGAGGCATACAGCAAGAATGCAGGGGAGGAGAAGGCAGGGAAGGAGGAGGCGACAAAGGAGGCATTTCTTCTTACCCCAGCGTTGTCATGGTTACGATGGTGTACCAGAAGGAGGCCGGGATGCTGGTGAACTTGCTGGAGCTGGAGCCCTTCTCGGCATAGAACATGACGGTGGCGAAGATGATGATGGCCATGGTGAGGGAGAAGAGCAGGAAGCCCAGCTCCGAGGCGCAGCTCTTCAACGTGTAGCCCAGGATCCGCAGGCCCTGCGAGTGGCGGGAGAACTTGAAGATGCGGAAGACGCGAAAGACCCGCAGGGTGACGAAGGCGCCGCTCACGTCCTCGTTGTTGGTCATGACCAGGCCGATGTAGTAGGGCAGGATGGCCACCACGTCGATGATGCTCATGACGCTGCGCATGAAGCGGTAGCGGCTGGGCGCGGCGAACAGGCGCATCAGGTACTCCACGGTGAAGATCATCACGCAGGCCGTGTCCATGCAGAAGAAGGCCACCGTGTAGCGCTCCCCGCACGGCATGTCCTTCTGGTTGGGCGTGGCACCGCACGGCACCGTCTCCACCACGTTGGTGATGACGGAGATGGCGATGAAGAAGCCGGTGACGTAGTAGAAGACCAGCGCCATGGTGCTGGTGTGCGGGTTCTCGAAGGCCCGCCACATGGTCTCTCGGAAGGTCATGTTGGGCGGCTTGCTGTCCTTGTTGTCCTCCTGGTCGTCCATCAGCCGCTCGGCGTTCTCCCGCTTGCGGTCCTTGTACTCTTCGTAGCAGCAGTCGCCGATGATCTCCGGGATGATGCCGAAGAAGGCCAGCTCCTCGTCGTAGGCCGAGATGCACTCGTACCGCGGGTAGTGCAGTTTGCCCGTCCGGTAGAAGTTGAGGACGCTGCGGAAAACGTCCGGGTCGCGGTCGAAGAAGTACTCCTTAGTCTCCTCGTTGTAGAAGAACTCCTTCTCGGAGCTGCCCAGCAGGGTGTCGGGGTAACGGTCCAGCGTGTTCCTCCAGGTCTGGAAGCGCCGTCCACTCACGTTCAAGATGATCAGCTCGTCCTGCCTCTTATTCTTCTCTAGGGGAGCGATGGGCATCGGCAGGTTGGCCACGGGCATCCAGCCAATCGCTGCAGCCCGGGCAAAAGGGAGCCATGCTGCCACTCCTGCCGCCATGGCGACTCTGGGTCGAGGCGAGGGCAACGAGTCCACCACCTTCAAAACCAGCTTGCCTTCAGGTCTGGGACCATCTGGGAGAGGGAGGGAATGAAGGGGGGACAGGAGAGGAGGGAAATCGAGAAACAGAGAGAGAGAGGGAGAGTGAGAAAGAGAGGAAGGGAGACCACAGGGCAGAGAGGGGGGTCACCCAGCTGAATCCTGGCTGTTAAAAAGCTACCGCCCACAGGCTGTCATCGAATGGGTTGAACTGGGACTAGATGGTGCGGAACATTGAAACATTTGCATAACCCTGTTAACCACTAAGTCGGTAATTGCCGGGAAACCCTGTGGTTAATTGTGCCGCCGAAATCCTGGACAGAGCATGGGAATTCTTCATAATAATACCATAAAATTTATAGTGCTGTAAATGATCTCATAATGGACTGCATATATAGTAAAATAGCAAATGCTCATAAAATTCTAAATGCATAACAATGATAGAAAAATTAATGGTGCTGTACCTCGCATTCATTATAAGCATATTTCTTTGTTTCTGTTGAAAATTATGTGATGGATAAAGTGCATGGCTTACTACTAGTTTGAATGGCTTATATGTAGCTTATTTGATAGATGTGTGTATATTTGTTGAAATCAATGATGACAATAACAACAACAACAACAATAATAAAACAACAGCTTAGCACTGTTTCAGTACAAGTACAGTACATTTAGCATATTTTGACAGTATTATTTCAGAGAACATTTAATCATCATGATCTGATAAAAAAAAAAACATGCAGTACACAAAAATGATATGTGATACATATGGGTATGTTTACTCAATGATGATAAATTATTAAACCTTTGATAAAGGCAATGCCGTTCACGTTTCACAGAAGTGCAAGCGAGATAATTGTGTGCTTTCTAAAAAAAAAAATACAAGCGAGCACATCTACAATATACACCAAAATCATCTAGTTAAAAAGCCTAATTGGCCGTGTAGACAATTTAATGCAGTACAATTTTACTTATAAAATATACAATGCAAGACATATTTATCCGTAACTTGGATATTTTAACCTCCGGTTTACAAAAATAATAAATTACTGCCAAGAGCGCTGAGAAGGGGTTTCTAAAAGAGGTTCGGTACCTGTTGAGTCAGAACTACAGAAGAACTCTGGCGATTCTAGCAAACATTTTGGTCGTTTCCTTTAGCTGCTACAGTTACGTTACACTGATTTTATCAAATGCCGTGTTTGTATTATGCCGCTTTCACATCATTAAAAAAATCCAATTTAAAGGCTTTGGTTTCATTTTATACTTTGTTGTTTACTAACAAGAGCTAGAGATGCATTTCGCGTTTGCAAAGCCTAACAAAAGTCAAGCAAGCATTTAGAATATTAATGGGCTTGTCGAATATGTACACAGGCTGTAGAACACATTAAATAACAGTAACATTTTGGATGATCTACAGTACGAGTACTAATACGAATGCATAAAAAGCGCATTTAAATCAGCAAACCCCCAAAACGCCCTGAACAATTGAATACTGTTTAAAGTAATTTCATAACAAGTATTGTTTTAACTTAATCCAGCATTTGTCCATTTAGTTAACAAAAGACACACTTACCTCCAAGAATAAAAATATCCGATTAAATGAAAAAAACATGAAAATGCCTGCTTTTTGGAAAAGTAACTCTTTAGAAAAAAGCTGTTGCTGTGTATCGTCGCTGAGAACACTGGGGGGAAATCCAGCTACGATAGATAGAAAAGAAATTTTAAAAAATAACAACAGGCAATAGATGTCAACACGTAATTAAACCAAATAAGAACGTGAAAAATCGCCGTCACTCTCTCGCTCTCTACCACGGGTACGTGGGATTTTCTCCTAGTCTGTAACAGAGACGGCGGCGTGGACGTTTATTCCTTTCGCTCCATCAGTTGGAAATGGTACCCTGAAAGGCTAAGCTTTCCCGGTGGCACCTCGCTGGAATAGTAAAATGACAGACAGAGGTGGGAGTCTCTCTCTCTCTCTCTCTCTCTCTGTCTCTCTCTCTCAGTCCACACAGCTGCTCGCGTTCGCGCGCACCTTGTCTTCCGTGCACGCGGAGAAAGAGCGCTGCAAGAGAAACGCACCGAGGCAGTGTCCGCTCACTTTCGGGCACCGATATAACCGACGCCACGGGAGTGAGGTGCCAAAACGAGGCCATTTAGGTAATCAGTTGTGCTGTAGTTACAGCAATGTCGGCTGATTTTGGCTTAGTTTTCATTGCTCTTTTATTCCGTTATAGTCAAAAAATAAAAATAATCAGATATAATCAAATGCTCAATCTATAGTGATAAGTAGGCCTACTGCACAGCTTGTTCCATTTAGACAAGTGGTTTTTCTACCTACTCATGAAATGAGGGCTAATGAAGAGAAGCTGAAACGTAAATATTAAATATTGTGAAAGTATTGAAGGAAGATTTAAAAATGCATAACAGGAATTAGATTTTTATTTGAATTCAATTAAATTTTTTTTTACAGAGAACTGTCACATAGACACTTTACAGAGTAGCAAGACAAGAGACAAAAAAGAGCAAACACCAGGCCTGAACCCCCAAATAGCAAGTACATAAGGTTAAAAAAAAACTCCCATTGGGGAGAAAACCCTCAAATGGTGGCAAGAAAAAACTCCCCAATG
The DNA here is from genome assembly GCF_013347855.1 of Anguilla anguilla. Lineage (NCBI taxonomy): Eukaryota > Metazoa > Chordata > Actinopteri > Anguilliformes > Anguillidae > Anguilla > Anguilla anguilla. The sequence continues at coordinate 43,855,817 of NC_049211.1, read as the reverse complement.
GGAAAAAATCTCGAGAGGAACCAGGCTATAGAGGGGGAGCCCATCCTCCACTGGCCAGCCTGGTGTAAAGTAGCAAACAGCAGATGAAATGGGTTGAGCAGGTTACAGCTGAGGTGAAAGCTAACAGGAATAATAGAAGACCAAATGGTATAGTTCAGAATAGTGCAGTTTAGAGGAGCTGGATGATGGATCTGGAGCTCCAGACAGCTTCAAGGCACGGGCAGGGGAGGAACAGGACTAAAGCGATCCCGTGGATTCAGGCCGATGAAACAGGCTGGAGCGGTCTTTGGACTCAGGGCGAGGTAAGGGGTGGGATCCCCATGGAACGAGAAACAGAGAACATATGGTTAAGGCCAGCTTGGCACTTGAGGCTAAGCTACCTAGTGTGTCAACTCTATAAGGCCAGCTTGACACTTGACACATGAGGCTAAGCTAACTAGTGTGACTGCTCTGTTAATGCGAGCTTGATACGTAAGCTAAGCTACCTAGTGTGTCAGCTCTGTGAAGACCAGCTTGACCCTTAAGCTAAGCTACCTAGTGTGTCAACTCTATAAGGGCAGCTTGACACTTGAGGCTAAGCTAACTAGCATGTCCGCTCCGTTGATGCAAGCTTGACACTTAATGCTAAGCTCCCTACCAAGCCCAGGCATCCGTGTTTAATTTCATTGATTCCATAATTATACAATATACATTTAACAGGATTATAGGACTATAGGAATGGCTAACTATAGGACTGACTACAGAGGTAAGTTTTAAGCCTACACTTAAAGAGAGTCTGTCTGAAGTCCACACATATGTTATACATATTTAGCATCATTTGCTAATGGTAGGCTATAGCCTAATTAAAGTTGCATGTTTCAGACTAGATTGTTATGTGGAGGTTGACCTACAACGATTTCCCAATGCAAACGCAGCCATCTGAGTCATATGTCCTATAAGTAGTTAATTAATAATAAATGTTTCTTTTTAACCATGCAGGTTCCACAGGGCACTCTGGGGTACCACCATTTAAAGGACAGCGGATGTATAGGAACTATGAAGAAAAAAAATAAAATAAAGTATGCATTAATTAACAGTATTAATGTATTATTAACAGTTGGCCTATACAGTAAATGGGCCTATGCACAATTATGAAAACCCAGCAAAAGTCAAGGGAGATTACTGTGAAACAAACTAGGGAACATACAATACCAGAACACTGTGGATAACAGCTGTAATGTACAGTACAGTTACAGCCTAAACATTTTCAAATCGCACATGAACCACATTCTCATACTTTCATCACGACTGCCATCAAATGTTGAAAACACACACGTCTTGGTTCTTCATAAAGAGAGCTACAGAATGGATTTGTGGCTGAATATAAAATAAGGCGGCAGATGAATCAAACATTTGCACTGTATATCCAGTTTCCCTTCAATGCTGAGCATTTGGGGCTTTTAATTAATTCTGCAGGGAATCATGAGTCTCTTGCTGCTGCCCAGTCTCAAAGAATACCAATAAGCTTTAGCCAAGGACCACGGCCTGCGAACCAAGAATGTAATGTGCTGGAAGTTGTGCCCTTTTCAAAATTAATTAAATCCCTCAACCCCTCGAAATGTCACCGTGAAACCCTGCAGTTAGTCGCACGTTTCCACATCACGCCTGTGCGTTCTAAAGACTGAACGAGGGCTTTACCCAATGATCGCACGTCAACGTCCATCCGCAATTCTTCTGAGCAATTCAGAACTCTGGTCCACTTATACTGACATTCTTGGAGATCATTGCGCTAATGCGTAGCATGGCATGTGAGACGTTAGTGAGAATCCAGATTTTGTATTTTTTTTTTTTTACAAATTGGGATCCCTTTCAGCATTCAAGAGCCTACCAGCACTATAAATTAAACAACCAACAAGATTGTAAAAACTTTGCTCATGCATGACAAAGGAAGCGACAGGCTGTCGAGGCCTTGTTGGGCCAACATTATGATGATGTTAAAGTCATAATCCATGTTTTCTTATTTATATTTATCAAGGTTTTATGTAACACAGTGCAACTCAATGTATGAAACATCATTTCTGATCGTACATTCCTTTTGCAATGCATTCGGTGTGTTTCCCATAAGAACGCACTTCGATCGTATTTTAAGAGTGTCGATTCTTCTCTTTACTTTTGAAGTGATGTTTGGCAGAGTTTAAGCTCCCACAATTCTGACGATGTCTGTTTCCACCGCTCTGTTTTGTGTCTCTACATTTTAAAGGAACAGAAAATATTCAAAATACACATTACAAAGGTAAGATCCTTATACTTTAAAAACTTGTACTTCAACCTACGATCTGTGAGTCAAACAAATCTGATCGTAAATCGTATATAAATGTATTTACGCAAACAATGTGGGATTTATCAAAGTTTTTGTACGTCAGATTGTTCGTAGGATCCGAACAGATTTCACGAGTGCCCTAAACTGTTCTAAAACACAACTGTAAAGCTTGTTTGTGCGTTTGTGCTCACAATTGGATTCAACATTAAGTTAATGCTTCATTTGCCTAATCTTGATGCATCTAGTGCTTAATTGCAATTGAATATAAATTCCATAAAACACGAAAAAAGTTTGCTATAAATAGGACACAGAAATCATAGCTTAGGCCTTCATTGCCATCCTTTATTGAAAGCGTCATTAGAAATGAAGATTTTCTTTCCCTCAGAGTTAAACCATTTTGTTTTAACTGTCATGTGGAACTTGAGATGCAGGGTTTTACAACAGCCATATCGTTCCAGGCTTTAGTCTTCCCCAGCCCTGACACGGCACTGCTTACTCTCTGGCTTGCACTTCCATTAGCAGCCCTTCAATCTCCGCTTCAGAGAAGTTCTTTTCTTTTGTCTTTTCTCAGCCATCTGTTTAAATTGCCTGCGATGGCACCGCAACCTTCTTATGTGGTATTTTAGGGCGTCAATGTATGCTAATTACAAGTTCTGTGTACATGCTTCTCATTGATTGGAATTTATCCACATACGCACATGGATACAAAAAAAATCTGTGTTTTTGAGTGTTTGATAAATCCAATGAAATTTGTGAGTTTGTTTCCGATAAATTTCACACATAAATTTAAACATGGTTTTATGAAAATATAGATAAATGAGGGCCTGTGTGTGTGTGTGTGTGTGTGTGTGTAAAAATGTTTGACAGAAGTAAATATGCTGTATACATTCACATTCATGTTTATTTCAATAAATATGTGAAAATATGAAACAATATTCAATGAAAAAATATACAGGCCTACACAAACACACATATCTCAAAGGCATACTGTATTGTAGTGGAACATGACATCATTTTTGTAGAATGTTCTATTCTATATTGTACTAATGTATGTCTGCCATTAAACATGCTAATACCAGGAATACAGTAAAATAACTGCTTCCTTGGTAACATTTGCATTGCAGTAATGTACAGGTCTCTCATCCAGATCCATCTGTATGCCTGTGATTTTATTTTAAGTGTACTTTGCATGGTCAATAAAAAAATGTTTACATTATCTAATGTGATACTGTAAACCGCAACTATTTTCTGTAATACTTTACACAGTTTGCTTTAAAGTAACTTAAATGTGCTAATGGATGATTTTACACACAATTTACATAAAGGATTATTCCACAATGCACATTTAGTAAGCAATACTTAAAAATCAGCTGTGGTACTGTTTCAGTTAGTCATACTTGTTGTCACATCAGTACTTAAGTGAGATTTGAGGTGAATGCAGCAACACATTAACTGCTGCACGGAATGCTTGCACTGCCTCCATTGCTGTAGAGCGTACTGCTGCACAGAATGCTCACCACTGCCTCCATTGCTGTGGACCGTACTGCTGCACAGAATGCTCACCACTGCCTCCATTGCTGTAGACAGTACTGCTGCACAGAATGCTCACCACTGCCTCCATTGCTGTGGACCGTACTGCTGCACAGAATGCTCACCACTGCCTCCATTGCTGTAGACAGTACTGCTGCACAGAATGCTCACCACTGGTCATTTACACGTTACAGGGGCTTCACTGCCTGACTAAGCCTGTCAGTCCGCTGTTTGAAAGAGTTACAAGAATAAACGAATGTAGATCCACCGCAAATCAGGAAAGCATTTCTGTTTCTCCTGGTGTTCAGGCTAACCACTCTCACAGTTACTAATGTACATCTTGCACATTTCAATGCTATAAATGCTGCCAATTACATTTTTCATTGAATTTTAAGGACCTCACGACATATTCTTTAGCCTGCTGCTTAGAAAGAAGATGGACAGGATCAAAAGGGTCCTTGGGATGGATGTCTTTAAAAGAACACATAAAAATGAACACCACACAAATAATCTAATACAGACGGAGAATTTACTTACCACAGCTTACTGTATTTGGTTTAAGTTCATAAGTCCTTCACCCTCTTGATATTCTGGGGATGTGTGTCTTCACAAGAGCTCTGTAAAGACAGACCCCCCCCCCCCATTAAGTTTTATTATGTCAGACAGGCCTTGTCTTCAGGAAGTTTCAGGGGTATCTCAGATCTAAGCTCCTGCTCTCCTGTGAACAATAAAAATTATCAGAAATGGGGAATGGTTTGCTATCATGAAACACACCTGTGTCTTTATTCAAATTTACTGAAAGATTTCTGAACCCCTGCCGAACTCTGACGGCAGTGCCTCTCTCCTCTTATCTATAGCAACTTACAAAATTGCACACAAAATGGTTAGCCTAAGAGCAGACACGATGCCAAGTCATCAGAATTAAATCCGATAGTAGTAGCAATTACACTAGTCTACAGCATAATGTTAAGCACTATAGTAGGGAGAGGAGGGAGACTATGGATGTAGAGGTTTAATTAGCAAATGAATTTGAGGGTGCTGTGTGTGTTAAATGTAGCATAAATAGTGTTAATTCAGCCCAGAATAAAGGCTTAAGGTTTAGGATTTGCTGAGCCAAATTCAGAGCCGACTGCTGGCATAAGTGCTCTGTGTCGTTTCGGGTCACAGCCATGCCTGGGTCACACCTTTCAGGTTCTCAGTTCTTTTTTAAAAAATCCTGTAAATTGTGCACTATTCACAGGGTGTGAATAGCATTTTCGATTATATTGCTCTTATACCGGTTTCACGGTTTGCGATCGGCGACACACGCACCCCGGCCCGCCGTCGTCTTCCCCTGGCTCATTCTTGTTTAGGGCCGCTGAAATCCTAAAATCCTAGAGCCGGGTCTGGATAAAATATAGAAGACAGACAGTGACTGGGCTGTCAGGTGTGATTGAGAGGAGGGACTATTTAGGGAAGGGATGCTAGGCAACCAGAGGTTGCAGAGTGGAGTGGTCTGGTAGGCCTTAAAGGATTTATAGTAGATTGTAAGTAAAAGGCACAGCCTGTCTTGCTGCCCTGTAGACCAGAACCAGAGATCTAGATTTTACTCAGACCACTGGTAACCAGTGCAGGGAGATAAGGGATAAAGAGACGCATGGCGTTGTAAGAATTTGGGAGTGTACTTCGGAGGCCAGAGTTTCCGAACAGAGTTGTTGGATTTGGGATGTCCCCTGTGATAAAGAATCTGGAGGTGACCGAGGCAGTGACAAACACAAGGGGTCGTTGTTTATACACATCCCTGCTTCACCTCTCGATCAGGCTGGCAGAGCGTCTTAGGCCGCAATCTTGTGTAGCCCTCCTCTACTTTAGTTTGAGCTCTGAACACTTGTGATAGGAGAGTTCATAAAATCCGTAATGGGTGGGGTTAAAGCCACCTATCAATCACTGACTTGTTTTGAACCAATCAAAAGAATCTGCTCCTAACAGACCAGAAAATCGTGGGTTCAGTGAGCATATCAGAGCCCTCTCCAATCTAGGTTTAACAAGGCCACACCAGTATATCCCATCAGTAGAGATGGCTATGATGACAGTACACCATAGGAGCTATTGATGTAAGAACGAAAACAAAATGAAAACAATGCCTGTGAACAAACTATAATGAAACTTTGAATGGTTCAGAGGAACACTGTGTATCTGTTCCAGCCCCACCATCCTCAGCACATGCTCTTCCCTCTGTACTGCCTCTCAGACAGTATTTGGACCCCATTCAGCTACCCAGAGTGATCAAAGCATCATATCGCTTCTTCAATTTATAGGGCTTTCTATCTTTCTTTCCATTCTGCTCAATCTGCTGAGACTGTGAGAGCTGGTGAGAGCTCTTGTCCCTATCGCCCGAGTTTCGCCAGGAGCCATTTTAACTTCTCAATGCCGTTGTTTCGCCTCATGGAGCCACCGCACCTTCCTGTGTGCCCACAAGGCTTAGAAAACTTTGAGTTGAGACAGACTGCGACATGTCCACATCTGTGCCAAACTGGAACTAAGTAGCATTTCTTCGCATGCAGTAGCTGGTTACTCCATTTGGCACCAATGCAGCACAGTATTCTGTACATTTCAGTAATTTAGCAAATGCTTTGATCTACAGTGACTTACGCAGCCTTTACTCCCAATACAGTCCATTTATACAGCTGGATATTGTACTGAAGCAATTCACTCTGAACAATACTAAATCTGAGTTCTGAGTCCACATCTCTAACCATTATACTGTACTCCAATCACAGACGATATGAGCCCAATTTTATTAAACCAGAGTGCTCAGGGCTGTAAAATGGCTACCCATGGGCTGGCACACCTTAGACATATTAACATGGGAGACTGGCAAGATTCCTCCACACCATGTCATTTAAATGGCCCGCAGTTTGATTGGCTCATTCAAATGAATACTGCCCATCGGCTGCACCCTGTCAGCTTTAAATGGTGCTGTCAGGGCTTTTTTAAACAGAAACCAGTTCGCTCGACCGTGCGAAGGAGAGCAGCTTTCATCTTCTCCTCCTGGTTCCTGTGACATGTTCATGTTCTGTGGAAATCAGGGACTTAATGGCCTGTGTTCACTTTGCGGTTTGTGAGGTTCGCAGGCGAGTAGAGGTAGCGGTCACATTACTGGTGGAACATTATGGAGAGCGTCGGCGGATGACAAATTCCACTGAGAGATGATTCGGGGGATTTTGCCTGATTTTTGTTTTAATCATGACCAACTGCCCGTCATGTGCTCTAGCAGGAAGAAGGTCTGTCAGTCTGTGAACACAATGAACAAGGACTAGAGCCCCTCAGTTCCTGCTAGTTTCTGAGGGTTCTTAGAACTGTGTACGGGAGACATGTGTGTGCATATTTTACTCTGAAAGGTAAAGGAAACCTTATAAACAGGACCTTTTGACCTCCATTTTAAACACAAGCAATGTAAATATGCATGTGTGGAGACTGTGACTGAGTTATACTCTAAATAAGGCAAACCTAACTTAACCTCTGCAATAAGAGGCCATCTCTTTGACTCTTGTAGGCTGAGAGTACAATTGCAGCCATACCATGCAACCAGATTAAAAACATAAGATGCTCAATGCTCTTTATAGTTATTCTAATTTGGTATGGCTGATCACAATTGAAATCCTGTTCCACAGTACTGCAAGGACCTTCATTAGTTTGGGAGAGCGGAGACTAGCAAATCAATCATTCAAAACACCAGACCTCATTTCTTTTCACTTTGAAATCTGTGCAGTCTCTGTGTCAGAGACTGCTGGCACAGGAAAATCATAGGCACCCAACCCACCAGAGGGGTCGCTATTGAGCAATCAAGTGGAAAATACCCTTCCAGTTATTTTCTGTCTTCAGAACGCTCCACCCACCTGCAGTCCTGGCCCAATCAGGGCTTGATTCTGGACAGTGAGGCACATCCCTACAGTGAGTATAAGTTCAGCGGGATGCGCCATCCAGTCTGACATGTCTTGTAATTCCAACAAAAAGCATTACTGTACAGAATAGGAGAGCTGTGTTTTAAAATGTTTTTCTATGCTCAGATCAATTGATTTTTTAAATTAAAAAAATATATATATATTTTTACCACTGACTGCAATATAGTGGCAATACTGTGCATGAAGCCCTTAACAGAGATCCAAGGTTTTATCTGAATAGGTCCTGGTATACCTTTGAACAAATCTTTTCCTTAATTTTGATAGGGCCACTAAGACCAGATCTGTTTTCAGGTAGACTAATTAGCCTGTACACATGTGGCAAAAGAACCATATACAACACAGTTTCACAGATAAAAACAGAATGTTGAAACATCTGAATCTTTAGCCTTGTCTTTATTGACAAACACTCAGCGCAGATCTTTTATGAACGTAGACGCAGCCTCACCTGACCACAAAAATATGATTCAAAGTGTCCATAGGATCGGTTTCACCATACCACTCATGTTTCCTTGGTGATTTCAGAAGTACATTTGGAATGACAGGTTCTGAGATGTCTCCCAGTGTATCAAAGATAATGAGACTTTCCTTAAGACCACTAATTGTTTCCTCTGGGTTTGAACTTGCTTTCCAAATCACCTTTCAAACAACATTTATTGCAGTAAAATATTCCAGCAGTTTTCTTGCATGCTGTTCATAGACTGTACAGATGCTACAGTGGCTCCTTTGCAGTTCAGACCTCTTCCTCTCTGGACCCTTACCATGCTCATTAATGCAACTACCGCACTGCTCAGTCTTTTGCATGCCATGCTGTGATACAAATGGAAGCAAAGGTTTATGGAGCTGTGAAGATGGGGATCAGTGCTTTTTAGCTGCAGGCGATCAAAAAACTGTTGCTGGACTGCGTCTATTTTTGTCCATGGTAAAACAATAAGGTGTGACAAATTTTTTTAATTTTTTTGAAAAGCACGATACTGGTAAAAATGTTTTCCCTCTGTTTTTTATTTCTTTCGGTAGCGTAAGTGCATATATTCATATTTATGCGAGCAAAAATGTAGGGGCAATTTAGTTTCATCTCTTAAATACTATTTGTATTATTTTATTTTTCTGCGCAGTTTGTACCTGAAATGAACTGGCTGATTAACAGGAATGACAGACTTTTCCTTGCATCCCTGTGGACACCCTCACACCCTGTGTGTGGACCACACATCACTCAAGCAAAACAACGGTCTGACGTTCAGTAAAGGCTAGCCTCACAGCTATATACTCAATTGCACAAGTCTGTTTTTCATAAAATTATTCAGCGATTGAGTACCCTGCTATTGGCAGTGTCATTTGTCTGGATTTGTCAGAAAGTCTGGATCTCACCCTACTGCAAAACAAGACAACATGGTGCCTCCTGGCTTTGGGGAAAACTGAAAATGTCTACTTGGAATATGAGCCTCTTTTCCTTCGTTTTCCCTCATTTGGTTGACTTCTAAAGATGCCCAGTGCCTCATTTTGTATTTAAGGGAAAAATTAAACTCAATTTAATTCAAGTCCACAAATGACTAGTGAAGCCATCTCAAGTCAACCTAGGTCAGCGGTATTTTATTAGGGCTGTGTCCTAATAAAAATGTTTAAAAAATTTTATTAAAAGATTGTTTATGGCAAAAGATCCGTTGATTGCAAAATGATGACTTGCATGAAAAGAAAATTGATGATGACCAGAAGGACATGTAATGCAGCCTTTGGGTACTTGCTGTTGAGTTTGGAGCTTTGAGAGCATGCAATGCAGAAACTTCACAAGGTCTTCCAGGGGGACGAGCAGAGAGCCTTAGAAAACTTATGATACTACTTCATGGTGTCCAACCCCTCCAAAACATAGTGGGAAGTGCACCTGCTGGCATAATGATGTCACCAATATACTGTAGCTGAAGTATTATGGGTAATTAAATACTGTCCTCTATCTGTGCCCTTCCTGACACTAAGAGTGGCCTGTGGACCAGCTTTCCCAGTCAGCACTCACTTTCTGGCTTGAACTGCATGTGTATTTGATCTTGCCTTGGGAATACATTTGTTGCCCTGGCATAATACACAAATACTCCATGGTTACAGTATCCAAGGTAAAATGTGGCCGAAACCGGTCTGTCAGCTGGCCTAAAAAAGAGCAAAAAATGACAGATTAGATTAGATTTAAATATTTATTTCAAAATGTGCATGACTTTTGCAATGCCATAAATGTATAGTTGTAGGCACTTTCTGTTTTTTGTGTTATGTCTACAAAAGGGTGCAAGATGGCAGAAAGCAAGGTAATGTTTCACTAAACCATTTTACCTGAATCAGTCAATAACAGGGCTGCTCAGCCCCGATCCAGGGAATCTACTACCCTGCAGGTTTTCATTTCACCCATAATTTGGCACACATGATTGCCGGGGGGTATGGGGATGAGGGAAATGACCAACACCTAAATAACTAAATAAAACAGCCGTCCCATGGGGGGTATGGGGATGAGGGAAATGACCAACACCTAAATAACTAAATAAAACAGCCGTCCCATGGGGGGTATGGGGATGAGGGAAATGACCAACACCTAAATAACTAAATAAAACAGCTGTCCCATTGGGGGTATGGGGATGAGGGAAATGACCAACACCTAAATAACTAAATAAAACAGCCGTCCCATGGGGGGTATGGGGATGAGGGAAATGACCAACACCTAAATAACTAAATAAAACAGCCGTCCCATGGGGGGTATGGGGATGAGGGAAATGACCAACACCTAAATAACTAAATAAAACAGCTGTCCCATGGGGGGTATGGGGATGAGGGAAATGACCAACACCTAAATAACTAAATAAAACAGCCGTCCCATGGGGGGTATGGGGATGAGGGAAATGACCAACACCTAAATACCTAAATAAAACAGCCGTCCCATGGGGGGTATGGGGATGAGGGAAATGACCAACACCTAAATAACTAAATAAAACAGCCGTCCCATGGGGGGTAGGGGGATGAGGGAAATGACCAACACCTAAATAACTAAATAAAACAGCCGTCCCATGGGGGGTATGGGGATGAGGGAAATGACCAACACCTAAATAACTAAATAAAACAGCTGTCCCATGGGGGGTATGGGGATGAGGGAAATGACCAACACCTAAATAACTAAATAAAACAGCCGTCCCATGGGGGGTATGGGGATGAGGGAAATGACCAACACCTAAATAACGAAATAAAACAGCCGTCCCATGGGGGGTATGGGGATGAGGGAAATGACCAACACCTAAATAACTAAATAAAACAGCCGTCCCATGGGGGGTATGGGGATGAGGGAAATGACCAACACCTAAATAACTAAATAAAACAGCCGTCCCATGGGGGGTATGGGGATGAGGGAAATGACCAACACCTAAATAACTAAATAAAACAGCCGTCCCATGGGGGGTATGGGGATGAGGGAAATGACCAACACCTAAATAACTAAATAAAACAGCCGTCCCATGGGGGATGCAGCTCTGCCTCTCATAGGCACCGAGGAGAAGAGACAGGAAAATGGAGAACATTTAGTTTAGAAAAAATAGAGCCAGTCATATAAGCTGTGATAAATGGGACAGAAAGAAAGGGAGAGGGAGAGGGAGAGGGAGAGGGAGAGAGAGAGAGAGAGAGAGAGGGAGGGAGAGAGAGGGAGAGAGAGAGGGAGAGTGACAGAGAGAGAGGGAGAGAGAGAGAGAGAGAGAGATAGAGAGAGAGAGAGATATGCTTATTCAGTAACCATAGCAACCAGAGTTCAAACAATACCTTTGGAACCGGCCGTGATTAAGTAGCTGATCACTACCTGCAGGCCTGCAAATGTTCAGTAATGTTGCATGCGTGGACCGCTCTGTGTGGGAAGCGCAGCTTGGCACACGTCGGGCTAACTGGGCCAGCTTCGCCGCCGGGCCCCCACCGCTCTCTCGCCGAACTCGTTTATGACCGAGCCGTGTCCTGTGCGCGTGCCTGCGTGCTCTGTCTGCACGCCCCTGCGACGCACTCCCTCCCGCGCGTGATGACGTCCTCGCTGAAGGTGTCCCCATGGAGCGGTATGAAGTGTGCAAACAGTGGCTAAAGGGCTGTCCGTCCCTGTCAGTCCCCCTTAGACCTCATAACCCTGGGGCAGAGGCTACGGGCTTCTCTAACTCCCCAGGCTCTGTGGCACGATGGGAAATGGCAAGCTCTGGATACTTATAGCATGGTACAGATGCTATGCTTTTTAAAAACATATTATTATTATTATTATTATTATTATTGTTATTATATTCTATGTCATGCATGTCACATTTCAAAAGGGCTTGCTGCTAAATAATAATACACTGAATGAATGAATAACAACAACAACAATAATAACAATCATGATGTTTCTCAGTGATTACCATTACTGTTACATGTTCTTTTTATTATAAAGAATACTGATGGATGCATATAACCTTTGTCCAAAGAGGCAAAATAGATGTTAAAAAAGAACCAATCAATTTGCGGCCTTCTCTGAAGGGAAACGTGCGTGAAAGGAGATGTGTACTTACAGGTTTTTTTTTTGCAGTGTTTGGGACAGGAGTCTTTTCTACAGCGCTGTAATGCTGCGACCATTCCTTCATGACGTTCATTACGCACAGTCAGTATTTAGGGCTCCTCTCGCGTTATGTATGACCACAGCCCGTCCCTGTCATTTTTACATACTCTGCATGTGTGAGATGAGGCTGCAGTAACACGGAGTGGAGTTCACATTACATCTCTATTCCCTGCCTGTCTAGCAGCCCGCTTCCGTAAGATTTTTAATTGAGTAAATTGCCCTGCAATAATGGACTGGAAATATGGTTTTGTGGATTGAAATTTGACTGTTCCAATTTCCCATTCATTTCTTAAGCAGATACGTGTGAGGTATGTGGTGAAGATCCAATGTGATGTGCTCAGTGAGTGGGAACAAACCTATTTTTATTTTGCAAACAATTAGACACCTCTAAGGTGTACTCATAGTTACAATGGTAACTCTCGCACTGTATGCGAGCTATTCAAGGAGCTGATTGTCTGCTCAACGTCGTCTGAAGTCTATTTTAAGCTCTGCTGCTGCAGCCTTGTCTCCTTACCACACAATAACACAGATTCTTTAGGCTCGCCAGATATTCAGTGACTTGCATTCCTCCCATCCTCTCTGCTTCTTACCGGAAGTATCCAGGGCTGTTATACAGGTAAGTAAATTAAGAGAATCAATTGGAGTTTGCTTGGCTCAAGCTCCCATACTGCATTGCAAAGTCTGTCTTTAAAATGAGGGTGGGATGCATGATGGGAAATGCAGTATGATTCTTAATTTGAAGACTGGATTTGCCAAGCAGGCCAGTCTTCTAAAAACTGTTAAAGGAGTTAAAGCTTATGAAACCAAATCAAGTGCATACAAATCAAGTATGCATTGCCATCTGAATTAACAAGTACCAGCACACTATATGCACTTCAAGAGGATATGGAAAATAAGAAACAAAACACGCACTAATCATTTCACGAGGCGCCGCTGACGTTTCTGAATGTGATAGCACTGCCATTGCGTCAGTCATTACTGACGTTTCTGAATGTGATAGCACTGCCATTGCATCAGTCATTACTGACGTTTCTGAATGTGATAGCACTGCCATTGCGTCAGTCATTACTGACGTTTCTGAATGTGATAGCACTGCCATTGCATCAGTCATTACTAACGTTTCTGAATGTGACAGCACTGCCATTGCACCAGTCATTACTGACGTTTCTGAATGTGATAGCACTGCCATTGCATCAGTCATTACTGATGTTTCTGAATGTGATAGCACTGCCATTGCATCAGTCATTACTGACGTTTCTGAATGTGACAGCACTGCCATTGCATCAGTCATTACTGACGTTTCTGAATGTGATCGCACTGCCATTGCATCAGTCATTACTGATGTTTCTGAATGTGATAGCACTGCCATTGCATCAGTCATTACTGACGTTTCTGAATGTGATAGCACTGCCATTGCATCAGTCATTACTGATGTTTCTGAATGTGATAGCACTGCCATTGCACCAGTCATTACTGATGTTTCTGAATGTGATAGCACTGCCATTGCATCAGTCATTACTGATGTTTCTGAATGTGATAGCACTGCCATTGCATCAGTCATCATCATTTTCACTTGATTTGCGTGTGTGTGTGTGTGTGTTTTTGTGTGTGATGTCATATCAAAGATTAAATATGTACCATTGAGATTACAAAAACGAGCGCTGTGGTGATAATTAATAATCAGTGAAGCAAGGCAGGTGGGCTGATAAAGGGATCAAATTGGAAATTAATCTATCTGAATGGGCTGAGTTTTAATTTAACCAATACTTATACATGGTATGTTGACTGAGCACACATTTGTAGGGCCATAAAATTTGACACTCTAAAAGTTACATATTGCACCTTTAAAGCCCTCCAAATATTATATATAATTTGAAGGTTAGAAAATCGTAATCTTTCTCAGTAATGTTCCAGTGCTTTAAAGCACTGATAATCAGGATCTGGTAATCTTGAAAAGTCTGAATCTGGATCAGGGTGATCCTACCATGAATTGCTTCGAAATACTGGGACAAAATCTAGTTGTCTGATCCTGGATCACAAAATATGGGATTTCAAAACCTGATCGGATCTGATTGAGATAAAAAGTTTTGAACTGCTGGGCCGGGGTGATGATCTTCATCTTTACTTTAGATATAAAAAGTATATCTCAGTGTTCCAGCATTTAATTCACTGCTTCAAGAATATGTTGAAGGAATTTTTTTTTACATGTATACAGTATGTTTGTTAATTATTTGTTAATGTCAACAATTTTAGCTGCAGAAATTTAAGTTTTATAGAGATGCACTTTAAAAATAGTTGGTTTCACCATTTAGAGGTTATTTTGTTTTGACACGAGTAAATAAGAAAAATGGCCTTATTTTTCAGAAGACGTCCTTCTTATGCCATTATAAATCGCGTGAATTTTCTTTCAGTAGAGAATAAAGCATTGCATAATATTTGACATGGATACAGACGAGGTGAGGCTGCATAAGCTTGGCCCTCCTGTTTGCCCTGTTGTGCGTTTCTGAAGCTGTTCCTGTGTATGGGGGTTTTGTGTATGCGGTGTTGTTCTCTCTAAGCCTTGTTTTGTTAGGATAATAGGAAGCGCCAGGCGATGTCTTTCTTACGCGCCCCTCCTAATCAAGCGGGTCATTGGTAATCCTCCTCCAGGCTGACTTCCCTTCCCAGCAGGCCCTGCTGCCTGTTCTCGCTCTAGGATTGATATATCCGTCTGATTCCCATTCCCGGTGGCTTGCTGAGCCTTTGAATAACCGAACGAGGGACTTTGCGTTGTCACGGCGACCTTGTGGGGGCTTTGGAGAGGTGCGTTTCGATCTGTCCTGCGGAGATTACGGTCCAGACCGCCTTGCGTTCGCCGTGCTTCTTAAAAAGCGGGCTCTGGTTCATTTGGGTGGGGTTCACCTTTGATTTGCGTCAAAGGGGACATGAGCGCACCGTCCAAGTCCTTCCGAAATGATCACAGACAGCATTCTGCGTAGCGCGGGGGCTCAACCTTGGTCCTGGTGAGCTGCAGGGCATGCAGATTTTTGTTTTACTCAGCAATTAATTGATCAATTAAAGCAGCTGATTAGACAGTTAGCATTTTTTGTATCCTGGGTCTAAATTGGTTTTCTGATTTTAAGGTGAAAACAGAACCCAGCAGACTCTAGGGTCCCTGGTATACAGCACACAGACTGCAGGGTCCCTGGTATACAGCACACAGACTGCAGGGTCCCTGCTATACAGCACACAGACTGCAGGGTCCCTGCTATACAGCACACAGACTGCAGGGTCCCTGCTATACAGCACACAGACTGCAGGGTCCCTGCTATACAGCACACAGACTGCAGGGTCCCTGCTATACAGCACACAGACTGCAGGGTCCCTGCTATACAGCACACAGACTGCAGGGTCCCTGCTATACAGCACACAGACTGCAGGGTCCCTGCTATACAGCACACAGACTGCAGGGTCCCTGCTATACAGCACACAGACTGCAGGGTCCCTGCTACACAGCACACAGACTGCAGGGTCCCTGCTATACAGCACACAGACTGCAGGGTCCCTGCTATACAGCACACAGACTGCAGGGTCCCTGCTATACAGCACACAGACTGCAGGGTCCCTGCTATACAGCACACAGACTGCAGGGTCCCTGCTATACAGCACACAGACTGCAGGGTCCCTGCTACACAGCACAGTGCTTTTCCACCTCCAGTTCAACAAGACTAGTAACATTTATCTTGACCAGTTAAATTTTACAGCATATATTTACACACACATATATGTACATATATTATATTTACATCACTTTGCACGTTTATTGCTTGGGAATAAAAGTATGAGTCTAGCTTAATGTAGCAAATGACAAATGACGGCAGCTATATTTTTTTCGTCAATTTTTGCATAACACCATTTACTTAAAGTACTTCAGTACTTCTGTATTGGGTTTACCATATCTGGATACGTAAAAATGATTGTTATTTGTGTGAAATAACCTTCCACTTTCCAAATTTAACCCGAGAGTAAGGCCCTTTGAACAGCATGCCCTCAGGTCAGGCAGGCAGCTCGGGGCATGATTAGGTTCTTGAATAAACAGCGGGTGGAAAACTCAGTTCATCTGATCCCGGCGAGCACGACCTTCCCTTACCTGGCCCCAGACTCCTCTCACTGCCCGAACTCCTCTCACTGCCCGAACTCCTCTCACTGCCCGAACTCCTCTCACTGCCTGAACTCCTCTCACTGCCCGAACTCCTCTCACTGCCCGAACTCCTCTCACTGCCCGAACTCCTCTCACTGCCCGAACTCCTCTCACTGCCTGAACTCTTCTCACTGCCTGAACTCCTCTCACTGCCCAAACTCCTCTCACTGCCTGAACTCCTCTCACTGCCCAAACTCCTCTCACTGCCTGAACTCCTCTCACTGCCTGAACTCCTCTCACTGCCCGAGCAAAAGGCCCAGGACTCCCAGCTCATTTCTTACAGAGAAGTGGCTTCCTCTTATCTGACGTCCAGAAAAAGATTTTCTTTTTTCCTGCGGCGGCCATGTTTCCCGCAGAACGTACGTTATCAGCGGCAATTAGTTTAGTCAACCTCGCCGACGGGCTGCGCCCTGGAATTCAGAAAACCTCATTACAGGCGCAGAGGGGGAAACAGCCCTGCGGCCGTCCCTGGAGGTGAGGATTCAGTCAGGGACTGATTCCATTTGCTCTGAGAAACAGCTGGAGTGGGGGAGTGGGGGGGTGGTGAGGTGGCAGGGTGGGGCGGTGGGGTGGCAGGGTGGGGGGTGGCGGGGTGGCGGGGTGCAGCGCTGTGCAGTGGGGTGTGGGTGGTAGGGTGGGGGGGTGCAGCGCTGTGCAGTGGGGTGTGGGTGGCAGGGTGGGGGGTGGCGGGGTGTGGGTGGCAGGGTGGGGGGGTGCAGTGCTGTGTAATGGGGCGTGGCGGGTGCAGGGGATTAATTCACATATGCAGTTTAATGTAGCGGAAAGCACACGTGCCCACTATCAACATGGCAGTATTAGTCCAGCCAGAGCAAAATTAGACAAAAACACCTGTATGGGAAACGGAAATCTTAATAGCTTTCGAAGAACATTTAAAAAGCAGAAAAGCATGATTTATTTAGGGCACAAGGAGAAATACAGAGTTGAATAAAAATCTTTCCGGACTTGTACTCCGACAAATGATTAAAAGCTCTTCAACCCTTCAATCTGTATAGAAACAAATTCAGTTTGTTAGTTTTCAGTGCTTTTAACACACGAAAGGATATAAAACAGCATGTATGTTCATGCATTACAAAGACACTTCTTTTGCCTTCCATTTCTTCCATGCACAATTCTGCCATCACAGATAAGACAATTGATACAATTACAGAAGCATAGAAAAAGGTCTTGATAACCCCGTTTACCTGTGATGAATCTTGTAAGATGTCAGAAAAAATAAATAAATCAGAACTTAGAAGAACGACGAATAAAATTGTTCCCAGAATTGTACGGACCATTTGAGCCCTGTCACACTTGCCCACTCACAGAATAGTTTGGCAAACATAGCTGGGTGTTTTAACCATGGACGGAGTGTGGCGCAGTGGGTAAGGAACTGGGCTTGTAACCGAAAGGTCGCAGGTTCGATTCCCGGGTAAGGACACTGCCGTTGTACCCTTGAGCAAGGTACTTAACCTGCATTGCTTCAGTATATACCCAGCTGTATAAATGGATACAATGTAAAGTGCTATGTAAAAAAAAAAGTTGTGTAAGTCGCTCTGGATAAGAGCGTCTGCTAAATGCCTGTAATGTAATGTAACCAATGCCATGCAGCGGTGGCTAGTGAAGGGAGGGGCTAATCGCTAATCGCTGATGGGCAAAATGGCTCTGGGGTCAGTTGTACCAGCAGGGACTCAGTGAAATACAAAACACCATCTTTCACAGTCATGAGCACACACAGTGTGGCCAACTTACAGTATTGTGGCCTGTGAGAATGTAGTGGAAAAGTCCCATCAGCAGGCAGTTGTTACAGTAGCAGTGGAAAGACATGCATATTAGTCAAGGGTTGTCAGAATGTGGACTAGCTGACATACAGTAATAACTTCATTGTTAAAACATCGCTTAAACTGTTTTGAGGTGAAAGGGTAGTTGTTAACAATGGCAGACATTTTATTGGATCATTTTTCCCCCATCAATACACAAATGTGAGGAACTATGAAACTTCTCTCTCAAGCTTGTTATGAAGAAACGTGCAGTTAAACGGATACATTGAGGAGGTGCTGAAGCCTGGAATTCAAGTTAAGGTTATGAGATGGAAGGGTTCTGGACAAGAAGGTGTTAAAGTAATGATATCAAAAATATTTTAGACACAATTTAATTATTGGTACATTTATCGTGGGGTGGTGTAAAACAATTGTGTGAATATGACATCATATTCACACAAAAGAATGGTAACCAAGTTAATGTGGACAACGCCTGTTCAGTCAATTCTTGTGACACCTCATGAAATGCTTGTTATGATATTCAAACTGCTCAATGCTCAAACACTATTGACAGAACTACAAGCTGATACCAAATTCTAAATTCAAGTTTTCAGTGATTTCATCAGCAAAATATCACTATGAAATTACGTGTCTTCTTTCGTTTGTGTTTTTTTATTTTGTTTGTGTAAGATTTTTATGTGCTGAAAAGACAGTCCTACTTTCAGGTAGTCAGGGATAAATCACTTGTAGGATCTAAGCTGGGATTTTGAACTTCACTCTGGGAGGGGGGCAGTGCCTGCAGGTTTAACTCCAGTCCTGGAGGGCCGCAGTGTCTGCAGGATGAACTCCAGTCCTGGAGGACCGTAGTGTCTGCAGGTTTAACTCCAGTCCTGGAGGGCAGCAGTGTCTGCAGGTTGAACTCCAGGCCTGGAGGGCCGCAGTGTCTGCAGGTTGAACTCCAGTCCTGGAGGGCCGTAGTGTCTGCAGGTTTAACTCCAGTCCTGGAGGGCAGCAGTGTCTGCAGGTTGAACTCCAGTCCTGGAGGGCCACAGTGTCTGCAGGTTGAACTCCAGTCCTGGAGGGCCGCAGTGTCTGCAGGTTGAGCTCCAGGCCTGGAGGGCCGCAGTGTCTGCAGGTTGAACTCCAGTCCTGGAGGGCCACAGTGTCTGCAGGTTGAACTCCAGTCCTGGAGGGCCACAGTGTCTTCAGGTTGAACTCCAGTCCTGGAGGGCCACAGTGTCTTCAGGTTGAACTCCAGTCCTGGAGGGCCGCAGTGTCTGCAGGTTGAACTCCAGGCCTGGAGGGCCACAGTGTCTGCAGGTTGAACTCCAGTCCTGGAGGGCCACAGTGTCTTCAGGTTGAACTCCAGTCCTGGAGGGCCGCAGTGTCTGCAGGTTGAACTCCAGTCCTGGAGGGCCGCAGTGTCTGCAGGTTGAACTGCAGTCCTGGAGGTTTTTGTTTCAGATGCTTAAATCAGAGGACTCTGTCACCAATCAATGACTTCGGTTAGTGCTGAAACACACAGGAAACAAGCAGACACACCTGGCCCTCCAGGACAGGACTTTGAGACCCCTGCTCTTGAGGAAGGAGAACCGCTATGGGGGGGCTGGTGGGGGCTGGTGGGGCACTGGAGAAAGGAGGGATCTCCATTGCAGTCTCATCATACTGTAATCCATGCTGTGCTGCATGATTTCTGTTCCCATAACTCCACTCACGGAAAACTCACACGTACGCACTACAATGAGAAGTGCTGAGGGAAGTGGTAAATCAGCCGTGTCTGAAAGAACACATCAGGTCCCCACTGGGCTCACAGAAACCCTTAGAGCTGCTTCATCCCTGAAAATCTTGCCGCACAGGAAGCATTTTTTGTGAATATTTTTGAATAATGACAAAAATGCATAATCATGACACTACATTACCTTGTGGTAAAACCTCACAAGGCATCAATTAAGAATGACTATTCATTCATATTTGCTGAAAGTAACATCTGGAAAAAAATATGAATACTGTGACTCTTCACACTTTTCAAGAATATGTAAGAAACATTTAAGTGTGAAGCCCTTTCAGACAGTAACAGCAGAGCAGTGCTGTTTCATCTACAGTGCGTGCGTACATGTGTGCTGTGAAGGCTGAGCAATTTGACCCGTCGGGACTAGAATGTGCTCATTCCAGATCCCAGATGGCACACAGCTGCAGGACCGTTGTGCTCAGAACTAAATTGCGACAGAATAATATCCGGGCTTTTACTCACAGTAATGCGCGCTAGAAAAGAACATCTGCTAAGTGAAGAGAAAAAAAACTGAAACAGCCAGGAGAGCACATGCTGGGTTCAGGAAGCTTCAGCTCGAGCAGCATGCTCAGTGTGTGTGTGTGTTTCACCGGCCAACTTAGACGCAAAGACAACTGGGCTCTGGGCTACCGACTCGCAACCAGATGGCTGCAGGTTTAAATCCCAGATGGGGCACAGCCACTGCACCCTTGAGCAAAGAAGTTAACCTGATGTTATGCGGGCAATATGTTCAATGTGGGGCATCCACGTCGCTCTGGAGAAGAAGGGATCCGTGATGAGAGACGTGAGGTGCTGCTGTTATCATGAGCGGTAGGAAGGGTCCGTGTGCTGCCCGTAGAGAAGCTGCTGGAAACACAGCGATTTACAGGTACTGAGCGTGATCTCATCGCCCCCTACAGGGGGCCACAGCAGCTGGAGCAATGAGGGGGAAATGGAAGAGGTCAATCTCAGAACGTCCTCAGGTGTCATTCAGGTAAGGTCAGTAGAACAGAGACTGCAAACGAAGGAGAGTAGCGTTCTCTACCTGGAGTTCTCCAAACCCCCTGTATCAAAAGCCAATGAATGTCACAGCCTCATTAAATTATTGTAGTTATTAAAAGATTTGAAGAGTAATTTTCGAAGTATGGGTGTATTCGCTTAAAGTGGCGAACCCATTTACATCAGAAAAACAGGATAGTATGAAAATGTACGGTCATATTTATTTATTTATTTATACAAGGTAGGTTGACTGAGCACGCATGCTCTTTTACAGAAATGCCTCCTCCACCCGGGTAGCCTATCAAGAGCAATACTAAGAATACGATCGTAAGTACCAAATGAAAAGAAATGCCTGTTTTTTATATACTCTGTAGTACCTACAACGTCACAGAGTAAATTTGGCACACAAAATGACCATTGATCACGGAATATTTTCCATGCCTGCCACAGCCCAGTATTTGGGCCAACGGGCCATGAATTATTGATTAAGTGACTGTGTGATTGATTGACAGATGGCAAGGGATTTGTGTTCTTGGAGCGTATTAGATCCAGAGAGCACATTTCATTGCAAAGTGCAATGCAGCCTGAACACCTTTATGGAAGCTGCTCTGTAAATATTTAGACACAAACTGCAGGTATACGCCTGTGAATGGGAGGGGCAATGACAACTGGCCAAACAGACATTTCTGCTCTGACTGACAGCTCAGAAATAAGAGCGATCGGATTAATTTCGAGAGTCACGACCAAAGTGTTTGCGACTTCACAAAAAGAGATTAATCAGAGTATGGACTTTTATCTTTTTTCAGTTTTGATTAGATTAATTTCTCCCTCCTGTCCCCTCTTATTAACTAATCAAGGTCCATAAATTAAATATGACAAGCATATAAATAAAGGAGCCAAACTGTAATGAGACTGAAAATCCATTTTATTCTTTAATGAAGATTTTGGAGTTTGCGTCAGATCTTTCTATGCACGATGTCTGAAAGGGTACTGCCTCCATCTCTCTCATCCTCTCTCTCTCATCCCTCTTCCCCCCCCTCTCTTTCTCTCTCTCTCTTGTGTATTGTTCTCATGCCGATGGTCAAAGGTGATCAGGATGCTAAAAGTTGGTCTTCATCAGTCTGCATTTTGTTAGAATTGCATATAATGTTTTTCTCAAACTGCCCTTCTCTTTTTAATGGCATATATACAAGTTTGACTAAATGCGGGCAATAAATGTAGTTTACTATTGGTTAATAACATAGTTATTAATGCTTTTATTTTGTAGATAGTTGTTAGAGTGTGTGCTGGAGTGCGATCCAACTAAAGCAATGAGTCAATAAGAAATCGCATCACTGTATTTATAGCTCCGGGGTTCTTTGATCTGGTTTCCTTGGAGGCTCTTTGTTCGCTCTCGTGAGGAATTCCAAGCCATCGCACACCAGCTGCGTTCGCCATTCCAGCCCAGGAGAACAAGGCACGCAGATTTTGGGCTGAGGGTCTGAGGCCAATGGCCATGAAATGAGTGAATGTTGTCCAACTCCAAAAACAAAAGTCAATTAGCGATGCCGCCTGTGTGACACTGAACCCACTCTTTTACCTCTGAACTTACCCATCACTGGCATTTTTTAGTTTATTTTTTCTTCTGAAGCTATTTTTGGCTAGTGAAAAAAGGAACAGCAGAGCGTTGAGCAGCAAGCACGGAAATAATTCAAGATAAGAGCAAGTGCAAGGGGCGCATTCCACATGAGTGGCAGGTCAATTCCAGTTCTACTAATGATTTCAATTATCTGGGATTTTTTAATTAAAATCATTACAAAGGCAGAGCACATGCATGTTAAGCACATGCATAAGGAATGAAGAGTCCAATTCGTCTTTTTATAATCCTTTCCTTCAGTTACACTTCGATTAAAAAACAGGGAGGCTCAGATCACACAAAAACAATAACGTTTCCTGTCTTCACTTGGAAGGAAAGCAGTGGACTGAACTTTCCATCAGAAGACTGTGCTGTGTATTTACAACAATTAAAAAAAAATATTCATGTGAATGCTTTGTACCAACAGTGTAAAACAAAACAGACTCACGCACCGAAAGGGATTTTTACTCGATTGCAGGCAAGTTTAAGCGAGCTAGAGGTTGTAAAGATACATGATGTATGGTGTTTATGGAGTACCTGTAATAGTGTTTACAGGGATTTGTCTCCTTCAGAACTCCCAGCTGTAAAGTAAGCATCACAAACCGTATGTCTGACATGAGAGAGAGAGAGAGAGAGAGAGAGAGAATGTCAGCTGGAATAAGTCTGTGTGTGATATGGATTTATTGATTTGTTTCGTGTTGGTGGCCTGACATGATTTATACACAGATGTCCAAGCAGATAAATTAGTTATTAAGATATATCACATTCGTTTTGCTTTGAGTTTCAGGCATAATAATAACTTTTATTCCCCCAATTTCAGTTGACAACAATAGCTTTTTAACTGTGGTATAATGGAGAAATAATATTTGAATTACTTTAATGTCTGTGGTGGCCTCACATATTTTATGGCTGCTTGGGGTCTATTTTGTTAAAGTAATTGCTATTTTTTTTCTGCGTAAAGATGTAGTTTTTAATGTCTTTATGCATGTGCTTCTTTTTCTTAGCATCAGACACATTTTATTTCATTTTGGGGTAAGTGTTGGAAATTAGCCATTGGCTACACTTAATGCTTCACTTAACTCAAAATGTTTGTGTTTGTACAGCAATGCATCCAATGCTTGTTTTAAAATTTGCAACAATGCATTTTGCTGAGCTCGAACATTTGCTTTTTTGATACATAGTATTTCATCTATTTGACCCATTAATATTCATGTGCTAGACAGGTCCAAATTAAAAAATCATTACTGAAGGGCAGATTCATATGTATTCTCCTACTTGCAGCTTGTAGGTATTCCTGTACAAGGAAAGTTAAATCTCATAAAAAACACATTTTCAATGTACAAAAATGGCAAGTTACTCACACATACAAAGCATTGTCTATAACTCATTCATTCAAACTGGCAAAATCTAGGCCTTCCATTAAAAGTATTGATATCAAAATGATGCCAAACAATACTACAAACAATATAGGCTATCTCGCCTCACCAAAATTAAAGAAGCTGTATTTCAAAGCAATGCTACCAAATGTTTCCTAAATTGTTTCAAGTCACCTGGCAGTTAACACACTGGAATGTCGACCGTGACATTGACTTGGCTGCTAAAAGCAGTGTTTTTGGGGCTTGCTTGGTGGCTCACCCTGGTATAGCATTGTTCTCGTGCATGGATTGACCCCGTGGTCCGGCATGGCATCCTGCCGTGCCGGTGCCAGTGCCACCTGTGCCCAGCAGCCTGGCAGGGTGATACGTAAATGGCGGTGGTGTCTCCCGGGGCCGTGATGGGTTTCGTCAGCAGGGATTTGTGTCTCGCCGCCCCCTAGCCACCCCCGCTAGGTGATTCGGTGCTCAGAGCACACTCGCTAACGCCCCACGTGGTCAAGTTCTTCCACACCATTCTCGACAAAACCATTTCTATATGGAGCTCTTTCTATATGGAGCTCGCTGTGTGCCTGGGGGCATTGTCATGCTGAAGCAGGAAAAGGCCTTCCTCAAACTGTTAGGGAAGCACAGAATCGTCTAGAACGTGTTTATATGATGTATAATTAAGATTTGCCTTCAGTGGAATTAAGGGGCCTCACTCAAACCATGAAAAACAGCCCCAGGCCAAGGGGTGTCCAGATACATAAGCAGAACTGGGGAAAACACTTCATTTAAAATGCTTGAACCCTTTAGACATCAGTAACTTTCCCTAGTAACATGTTCTTGTTGAAAATGAGGTGACTCTTCAGATGCATAGTTGACCCATGGTCTATCCTTGATCTCAAACAAAGACTACTGGGGCCCCAACCCCAGCTGCAGGAGGGTGGTAAGGAACAGCTCTGAGCAGGATGCAGGAGGGACATATGGAACAGCTCTGAGCAGGATGCAGGAGGGTGGTAAGGAACAGCTCTGAGCAGGATGCAGGAGGGTCGTGAGGAACAGCTCTGAGCAGGATGCAGGAGGGTCATAAGGAACAGCTCTCAGCAGGGTGCAGGAGGGACATAAGGAACAGCTCTGAGCAGGATGCAGGAGGGTCGTGAGGAACAGCTCTGAGCAGGATGCAGGAGGGTCATAAGGAACAGCTCTCAGCAGGGTGCAGGAGGGACATAAGGAACAGCGCTGAGCAGGATGCAGGAGGGTGGTAAGGAACAGCTCTGAGCAGGATGCAGGAGGGTCGTAAGGAACAGCTCTGAGCAGGAGACCATGTTCCCTTTATCCTCACATAGCGGTCCCATTGCGGCCTTGCTCTGCATTACTGTGACTCTACAGCAGTTATGGGATTACTTGTGACAGCGATGGAGGGATGTAAGCTGTAGATGAGTAATGATAACAGGGGGGCCACAGATATAATAATCAGGGCGCAAAACTAACCTTCTCATCCACTGGCCACAGTGGCTGCTGCATCGCAAAATTCACCAGCCAATTTCACTGTCTCACCAGACAACTGGATATTTGGTGGTTCACTGCCAAAGTGGCTCTTAGAGCAGACAAACTCACCAGCCACAGATACATTTCACCAGCATTAGCTGATGGCTGGTGTTAATCTCTCACCCTGAATACAGTCCTATACAGTTATAATAATATGAGCAGGATGGACACAGCAGAGCAGATGTATACAGGAATAATGGTACTGTAATGCTGTACACGGTACTATAATGGTACTCCAGTACAGCACAGATATGATACTGTAGCTGTGTACAAGTATAATGATATTGCGCGCTGGATAGGTGTACAATACTGGAGTAGTGTAAGAGTATGTGTATTGATACTGTAATTCCATACAGGTATAATTATACTGCAGCGCTGCACAGGGTTAATGATAATGTAGTGCTCTGTAGTTCTAATTATACAATAGCAGTCTACAGGTATAATGATACTGTAATGCCGTATAGGTATAATTTTATGGTTTTCTTTTGAACAAACATTTCTGTTTTGTGTCCGTCAAAAGATGTAAATTAAAAAGTTTTGCCTATATCGGTCTAAAGCAGCCACTTTCAATTCTACTGAGGTACTCAGTGAACTTTCGGGATGTAGCAACACAGCTACAGTTTATATGGCATATTCCACTCGAGACACACTTTGGAAAGTAGGCTAGAGCTTTTTCTGCGACAGTCCGCCGCCGTGCAGTCACTCTGCCAGTCTCAGCCATGGCCAAAACCCAGAGCGGCCAGCGGCTCTGCTTGCCTCAGAACGCAGAAACGCAGACTAATTGATGGAGCGGCCTCGCTGGGTGCTGTATTATTCAAAGCTTCCCCCTTTGAGGCAAGCGCGGAGTCTGCGGCGAGACGGGTTAATTACTTATCTGTTGTCAGGTTGATTCACAATGTTTTCATCCTCCTCACCCGTGATGAGAAAGCCGCAAGCACGCCGCGGCCCGGAAGGGGTTCGTCCGCGCCGAAACGTAAACACACGCGTGCGTACCCGCCTGTATAAAGCTCTCCGTCAGGACAAACTGCTCTCTGCTCGGTGCATAAAGAAAGCAACCCCTTTCTTCTTCACAGACACTGAGAGAGAACGAGAGAATGCCTTTGGCTTTTATCTCTGAAAAATGAACAGTCTGTTTTTCCCTTACCGTTAGTGGAGGAAGTTAACTGTGCAGAATGACTGTGTCGGACGTAAGGGCTCAAACGCGAAATTGTAATCTTCATCACCCAGGCTGTTTATTTCGACCTTGGGATTAAAACATTTAAAATGGAGTGTGGGGGGGGCATGAATATGCAAACCTTTTTGTCTTAATTTCTACGCCCTGTATCAGTTACCAAACTCCACAACTGCCCCCAACGTTAGCAGTGGGCCTTCAAATGTCAGACATCCGTTTAGATATGCAGGACTCAGAGAGGGGGATGATTACCACCGTAGCGGGATTGGCAGGGATGCATGAAACCCAAGATCATCCTCGCGCAAGATAACCGACCACAAACAGCGAGGGGGAGTGCGGGCTTATATCCGGTATCCAGGCAACCACTCGTTACCACGCCGCTTCATGCATGATGCTTTGCCGACACCATTTGAGCTTCAAGTTGGCTTGCTAACCGAGCAGACTTATCGTCTGAAACTGTGCTCCACAGGGCACACCTCCCCACAGGGGAAACCAGTGCTCCACAGGACACACCTCCCCACAGGGGAAACCAGTGCTCCACAGGACACACCTCCCCACAGGGGAAACCAGTGCTCCACAGGGCACACCTCCCCACAGGAGAAACCAGTGCTCCACAGGACACACCTCCCCACAGGAGAAACCAGTGCTCCACAGGGCACACCTCCCCACAGGGGAAAAACTGTGTTCCACTGGGTCACACAGCATGCACAGGTTGGGGTCACCCTTCAAAAACAAAGGGTAGTAGTAGTAGTAGTAATATTTTTTATTGAGTCATCACACACAATACAATAAATATAAACAGTCTAGACAGTATAAACAATTCAACAATCTATGTATTAGGTAGTGACTGAAAAGGCACAGGCAGAAGCATAATGCTTATATATGCCTATCCTACATTCTTTTCAATTCAAGCTACCCTCCAAAAATAAACATAATAACAAAATAAAAATCATTCACAATTGTAACCCTCAAAAATAACTTTATAAATCATTCTTTTGAAAACCAAAAGCGAATTACACATTCTTACATTTATATTAGCATTATTCCATAATTTAACCCCAACAATAGAAATACATCTCCTTTTAATCCCTTTTTTAGCTTTTTGTACAGTAAACTTACAAACATATCTCAAATCATATTTGCACTCCTGTATTGAAAAAAACCTTTGTACACAGTCTGGGAGTGACTTTGTTTTAGCTCTAAACATGATTTGCATTATTTTATAATATACCAAATCATTAAATTTCATAACATGGGATTTTATAAACATTGGATTAGAGTGATCATAGTAACCAGCCTTATTAATAATACGTATGGCTCGTTTTTGTAGTATGACTATTGAATTTATAGTCGTTTTAAAGGTCGACCCCCACAATTCCACACAGTAAGATATATAAGGAAGTATAAGTGAGCAATAAATTATATACAAGGCCTTGTAATTTAATATATCCCTAGATTTATACAGGATTGCTATTGACTTTGAAATCTTTCCTTTTATATAGTCAATATGTTGTTTCCATGTTAATTTATGATCAATCACAACCCCTAAGAATTTTGTTTCAAAAACTCTTTCAATTTCAACATCACAGATTTTTAATTCAATATCCCCATCAATTTCTTTTTTATTACCAAAAACCATGAATTTAGTTTTCTTAATATTGAGAGACAATTTATTAACATCAAACCAAGTTTTGAGAATTTCCAGCTCCCTTTCAATAGCATACAAAAGTTCCTTTAAATTTTTCCCAGAGCAAAATAGATTTGTATCATCTGCAAAAATTACACATTTTAACCTTTCAGTAACATTGCAAACATCATTAATATAAAGTAAGAAACGTTTTGGACCAATCACCGACCCCTGGGGTACCCCACAGGTGACCTTCCTAAATCCTGACACAGTCTCATTGATTTGCACACATTGCTGTCTATTTTCCAAGTAGCTTTCCAGCCAAGAGTAAGCTATACCTCTTATTCCATACTTCTCTAATTTTCTCAATAATTGGCTGTGATCTATAGTATCAAATGCCTTCTGTAGGTCAATATAAATACCAATAGAACACTCATCATTTTCAACTGCCTTTGTTATTTCTTCTACCATCTCCATTACTGCATATGTAGTAGTTCTATTTTCCCTAAATCCATACTGGTGTTCACTCAATAATTCATATTTACCAATGAAGAGATCCAATTGTTTCACAAATAATTTCTCTAATATTTTTGAAAATTGAGGAAGAAGGGACACTGGTCTATAAGTATCCATGTAGTGCTTATCTCCATTTTTAAATATTGGTATTACCTTTGCTGATTTCATATTATTAGGAAAAACACCTCTTTGAAAAGACAGATTACATATATAGGTCAGAGGTCTTACAATAAAATCAATTACTTCTTTAATAATTACCATGTCAATGGAATTTATATCAGTTGATGTTTTGTTTTAGAATTTTCTTACAATTTCAGTTATATCAGTTTCATTTACCCCATAAAGGAACATAGAACTGATATCTTTTTTATCATCAGGCACAACAATTTTGCTGGCCAAAGTAGTGCCAACACCCACAAAATAGTCATTGAAATCATCAACAATGCTTTTTATATTGTCCACTGTAGCATCAGAGCTATTTAAAAAATAACTTGGAAATTCAGATTTATAAGATCTATTCCGAATAATATGATTAATTACTTTCCAAGTCCTTTGAATGTTGTTTTTACTCTCCTCTAATATTTTATTGTAGTATTCCTTCTTCTGTAATCTCATAATGGGAATCAATTTATTCTTATACAACTTATATTTTTCTTCACTTTCACTGGTTCTCAATTGTAAATATTTCTTATGAAGTACATTTTCCTTTTTGCATGCCCTTTGCAGACTTTTTGTCATCCATGGCTTTCCTTTATATTTATCCTTCAACCAGCACTTTCTAATAGGACAATGTTTGTTATATAACTCTATGAATGTCAACAAAAATTCATCGTAGGCCTGATTAGGATCATCACATACATTTTATGAAGAAAAAAAGTGGTTTAGAAATACAATTTGCAAATATTTCCGTTGCAACCCGACCCCATCTATAAACATTGTCACTTATATTGATCCAAATCTCTCAGATTCCGTACCACAACAACCTTCGCTTGCTCTGGTGGTCCATTTAACTTTATAAACACTTTTCCATTCCTTGTCCATGTTGCTTGTATTTTGTTTTGCTTTCTGAGGATACGGCCATTCATAGCAATTTCAACATTTTTCTTCGCCAGGTGCTCATTTACATACACCCCGGTATCCTTAAGTTTTTTGGACTGTCTCAACACTTCAACCTTATACTTTCGATTTACAAACCGGACAACAATCGTAGGCTTGTTTTTTTTATCCTTGCGTGGGAGAATGTTACAGGCTGAAATTTGCTGTCTCTCTAGCTGAATGTTCTTACTGCTCAGGAATTGAACCACTTGTTGCTCTAAAGTGTGCAGCTCCTCAAGTGGTGCGTCCTCACCTTGTCGGTCACCGGCTGCAGCCCTGGCATAGCTGCGATGTTTGGTATCCAGCCCAGTGATGATAAGGTCATCCGCACGCGAGTACTGCTCCAAGTCGTCAATCCTTTGTTCCAGCAGTTCGATCCTCTGGTCCCTTTGGTTGATTGTAACCCTCAGCTCATGGACCTCCTCCATTAGACCCATGAGGTTAACTTGCTGTTTTACCACTTTGCTGATCTCCTCAGACATAAAATTGAGGGATTTTTTAATCTCTTCTAATTCCTCTGCCTGCTTTTTAGTTGTAATCGCCATCTTTCACTGACCGCTTCACTCCAGAGTCACTTTCAAAAAAGAACAGACTATAACATGTTCTTCAATTTCGTGTCCAGTGCTCGGGCATTTCACGAAATTAAAAATCATTTCGATGATGTACAGGAACATTGCAATGTCCACGGATAATAAAAATAGCCATTCTTCTCAAACAAAACACATCGAAACAAGCACGCAAGTACGACAGGAAGTGACACCACAGGAAGCAGCGTGAACTCCAGGAAGTGAAGTATCGTCGTCCACTCACAATCCTGGCTACACCACTAGCAAAGGTGTCTCGCTGCTATGCCAACAGGGTGACCCAAATAAAGAGGCAGAAATCAAATGAAATTAAATAAACAGGCAGAACAATCATTCTGATGGAGCCGTTCTGGAACTATGTTGGATATATGGAACTAATGCTCTCCATTACTACCATACTTCACCAGACGTGCCACCGGAGTTATGATTGTAAATATTTCTTATAAAGTGACATGACATTATCATGTGTGGACATGGCTGGTGGGGGATCCAAGATCAGCTGAACTCCCAGCTGGCCCTGAGCTCGGACGCTCAGTCTCTCTCACAGACTCCAGCTGGCCCTGAGCTCGGAAACTCAGCCTCTCTCACAGCCTCCAGCTGGCCCTGAGCTCAGTCTCTCTCACAGCCTCCAGCTGGCCCTGAGCTCAGTCTCTCTTACAGTCTCCAGCTGGCCCTGAGCTCAGTCTCTCATACAGCCTCCAGCTGGCCCTGAGCTCAGTCTCTCAGTCTCTCTCACAGACTCCAGCTGGCTCAGAGCTCAGTCTCTCAGTCTCTCTCACAGACTCCAGCTGGCTCAGAGCTCAGTCTCTCTCACAGACTCCAGCTGGCTCAGAGCTCAGTCTCTCAGTCTCTCTCACAGTCTCCAGCTGGCCCTGAGCTCAGTCTCTCTCACATACTCCAGCTGGCCCTGAGCTCAGTCTCTCTCACAGACTCCAGCTGGCCCTGAGCTCAGACGCTCAGCCTCTCACACAGACTCCAGCTGGCCCTGAGCTCAGACGCTCAGCCTCTCACACAGCCTCCAGCTGGCCCTGAGCTCAGCCTCCCATACAGCCTCCAGCTGGCCCTGAGCTCAGCCTCTCTCACAGCCTCCAGCTGGCCCTGAGCTCAGTCTGCCATACAGCCTCCAGCTGGCCCTGAGCTCAGTCTCTCTCACAGACTCCAGCTGGCCCTGAGCTCAGTCTCTCACTCGGCTTCCAGCCTTCCTTCTGCCCCAGAGTCACTTCAGGGGCCTCCTGCCATTAGTGCACTTCTCGAGGCACAGCAGGAAACACCTTCTAAAAGCTTTTTCTTTACTAGAGCACTGGGTTTGAATACATTCATGCACTCAGCAGGCCCTAATACTCAGAGTGACTTGGATTTATTTTACTGTTTGTTTGATTTATGCACATTTAAATTAATAGCTGGATAGTTACTGATGTACTGATTTAATTCACGTAAAATACCCTTCTTCAAGCGTAGGGCTATGGTGTGGAGACTAATCTGTAACCTGTGGTTTACCAGCCAAGCTCCCTGATCACTACACTGTGCTGTCGACACAGTTTGCTCAGCTCCGTACCCCTCTCCAGCCCAGCTCTGTACCCCTCTACAGCTCAGCTCTGTACCCCTTTCCAGCTCAGCTCCGTACCCCTCTCCAGCCCAGCTCCGTACCCCTCTCCAGCTCAGCTCCATACCCCTCTCCAGCTCAGCTCTGTACCCCTCTCCAGCCCAACTCCGTACCCCTCTCCAGCCCAAATCTGTACCCCTCTCTAGCTCAGCTCTGTACCCCTCTCCAGCTCAGCTCCGTACCCCCCAGGTCCGTACTCCTCAGCTTTGTACCCCTCTCCAGCTCAGCTCCATACCCCTCTCCAGCCCAGCTCCATACCCCTCTCCAGCCCAGCTCTGTACCCCTCTCCAGCTCAGCTCTGTACCCCTCTCCAGCTCAGCTCCGTACCCCTCTCCAGCCCAAATCCGTACCCCTCTCCAGCCCAGCTCCGTACCCCTCAGCTCCGTACCCCTCTCCAGCCCAACTCCGTACCCCTCTCCAGCCCAACTCCGTACCCCTCTCCAGCTGAGCTCCGTACCCCTCTCCAGCCCAGCTCCGTACCCCTCTCCAGCCCAACTTCGTACCCCTCTCCAGCTCAGCTCCGTACCCCTCTCCAGCCCAACTCCGTACCCCTCTCCAGCCCAACTCCGTACCCCTCTCCAGCTGAGCTCCGTACCCCTCTCCAGCCCAGCTCCGTACCCCTCTCCAGCCCAACTCCGTACCCCTCTCCAGCTCAGCTCCGTACCCCTCTCCAGCCCAGCTCTGTACCCCTCTCCAGCCCAGCTCTGTACCCCTCTCCAGCCCAGCTCCGTACCCCTCTCCAGCCCAGCTCTGTACCCCTCTCCAGCCCAGCTCCGTACCCCTCTCCAGCCCAGCTCCATACCCCTCTCCAGCCCAGCTCTGTACTCCTCTCCAGCTCAGCTCCGTACCCCTCTCCAGCCCAGCTCCGTACCCCTCTCCAGCTCAGCTCCGTACCCCCCAGGTCCGTACTCCTCAGCTTTGTACCCCTCTCCAGCTCAGCTCTGTACCCCTCTCCAGCTCAGCTCCATACCCCTCTCCAGCCCAGCTCCATACCCCTCTCCAGCCCAGCTCTGTACCCCTCTCCAGCTCAGCTCTGTACCCCTCTCCAGCTCAGCTCCGTACCCCTCTCCAGCCCAAATCCGTACCCCTCTCCAGCCCAGCTCCGTACCCCTCAGCTCCGTACCCCTCTCCAGCCCAACTCCGTACCCCTCTCCAGCCCAACTTCGTACCCCTCTCCAGCTGAGCTCCGTACCCCTCTCCAGCCCAACTCCGTACCCCTCTCCAGCCCAACTCCGTACCCCTCTCCAGCTGAGTTCCGTACCCCTCTCCAGCCCAACTCCGTACCCCTCTCCAGCCCAACTCCGTACCCCTCTCCAGCCCAGCTCCGTACCCCTCTCCAGCTCAGCTCCGTACCCCTCTCCAGCCCAGCTCCTTAGCCCTCTCCAGCCCAACTCTGTACCCCTCTCCAGCTGAGCTCCGTACCCCTCTCCAGCCCAACTCTGTACCCCTCTCCAGCCCAACTCCGTACCCCTCTCCAGCTCAGCTCCGTACCCCTCTCCAGCTCAGCTCTGTACCCCTCAGCTCCGTACTCCTCTCCAGCCCAGCTCCGTACCCCTCTCCAGCCCAGCTCCGTACCCCTCTCCAGCTCAGCTCCGTACCCCCCAGGTCCGTACCCCTCAGCTCCGTACCCCTCTCCAGCTCAAATCTGTACCCCTCTCCAGCTGAGCTCCGTACCCCTCTCCAGCCCAACTCTGTACCCCTCTCCAGCCCAACTCCGTGCCCCTCTCCAGCTCAGCTCCGTACCCCTCTCCAGCTCAGCTCTGTACCCCTCTCCAGCCCAACTCTGTACCCCTCTCCAGCCCAACTCCGTACCCCTCTCCAGCTCAGCTCTGTACCCCTCTCCAGCTCAAACCTGTACCCCTCTCCAGCTCAGCTCCATACCCCTCTCCAGCCCAGCTCTGTACCCCTCAGCTCCGTACCCCTCTCCAGCTCAGCTCTGTACTCCTCTCCAGCCCAGCTCTGTACCCCTCAGCTCCGTACCCCTCTCCAGCGCAGCTCTGTACCCCTCTCCAGCGCGCCACTCAAAACCCTGTCTGGGCACCGCCCACCATTCACAGCTCTGCTACGCCCCAAACCCCCAAACCTGCGATCCAGGACAGAGCTTTAATTACAGGTGCATCGGCCTCGTGGAGCCAAGACAGGGAGACCCAAAGCAATGGTCGGGGGAAAGGTCGTACGTGGACAGACAGCGTGAGGGAGGTGGAACAGCACATCACAGCACGAATGCATAAATGAACACACATCACTGGGGCTCCTCCCCGTTAATGTGCCACAGGCCAGGCAGCAAACAGACACTTCAAACAAAGAAGGTTTATTTATGGGGAACAGTTATCACCCAATGTCACCGTTTACCCACACAAATAATAACAGAATATGAGACGGGTTAGGTTATCACTATTTGCCACACAGTACAACTGTTATATGGGTCTTAGATGCTAAAGAAACAGTAGAGACATATGGGTGTTCATTCCACTATGCATATGGGTTAACTGATACCACAAATTCAAATGAGACATGTCAGTTCTCATCAAGTAAAACCGGTGGTTGTTAATACAAAATATTTTAGAGCGCAACTGTTGGAAAAGTTTCCTGCAGTTTGCTTATGTGTCTGGGTGAAAGTTGGTGCAGCCAAACCCTGTTTTCTTGGCTGGCACCAGGGTGGGGACAAGCAAAAAGAGGCTTGTTTCAGAGAGTTTTTTTTATAAAACACTGAATGCTATCAAAACATAAATCAGCAAACTAGGCTTGCCATTAAAAGTAGTGATATCGAAATTAGGCCAAGTTACAATAAACAATATTGGCTATCTTAGCTAACACTAGTTCAATTCAATCCCAAGCCCCGACTATCCCACAGGCAAGCACGTTACCAACTAGCCACCGGAGGAGTAGTTACAATGGTAGCAAAAACATTTGCTACCATTGTATTACAGCATAAAGTTATAAACACCTACTTAGTTAAATGGGCATGAACAGCTTTGCACAAATAAGACATTCTTTAATGCTGTGATTTGCTCATGCTTTTAAAGAAAGCAGCCCAGTAAGCACAGTTCAGCTTTGCTTTTATTCCATATGGCCTGGCCGTATCCTTTCACATTGCAACCAAATGTAGCCGTATAACCAGTACAGTGTATACGCATAATACAGTCTATACGTTCAATGAAAGACTGACTAGATTTGGTCCACAAGGATCCAGAAGAATTGTAGATGCAAAAGCAATAGTTTAAAAGTAATAGGAAATTATTTGTGAGCAAATAAGCATTCGTAAGACATTTAAGATTTGCCTGAGCCTAAGGCAAGGACATGCCAGTGAGCCACCAACAAAGTAACTGCATTGACTGAATTTTCTTGGTGGAAAAATATATGCCCATTTTGCATGTGTATGTGATGTTTTGGTTGGCTGGAGTAGCTAAATGTCCAATGGGGAGACACATTGTTTGTGGGCTTGGAGCATTTGTGATGATGTAAGGCAGGAAAAAGAAGAAGTAGAGGAAGTAAAAAACAAAAAAAGTTAGGGGCTTTATTGTGCGGATGTGTGAAATTTAAGAAAACGTGAATGCATGGGCAAATTCATCAAGTTATTCATGCAAAGAAACTTCCCAAACAAATGTCAAAAGTATTTATTTCATAAATATGTATGATGATGCACATTGTAGAATGGGGGCAGTATCATATTAAATAATTTTTCACAAAACTGACTTATTGTCACATTTGCATTTTCATAAGGATGTTTTCTTTTTTTAAATATATTTTTTTGGCCTTTTTTCAACAGGGCAGTATAGAGAGACCAGAAGAATGGGGAGTGAGAGAGAGGGAAAGACAGGTGGCAAAGGTCACGTGGCTAAATTCGAACCATCAACATCACTCACAACAAGCATGTGGACGGTGCTTTATAGGCTAGACCACAAGACACCACAAGGATGCATGCTTGACTGCCTAAGCATTACTACTCAATTATTTTTTATTAAAAAAAAACAAGAGCATCAGTTTGTGAACAAAATAGCTCACTGGTGACAAAGCTGGATAAAATCCCAGTGATGTCCATTGTATGTACACAGTCAGTCTGTACCATCCAAATGAAAATGAATTTTTAAAAATAAAACAAAGCGCATTTGATGACATCATCTGTGCGCGCAGCATTCTGGATCTTTGTAACACACCATCAGTGTGAAGACCCCCCCCCCGGTATAAAAGTGAGGGACAACAATCTAAACGCACAGATAAAGTTGCTGTATGCAGTAACCAGGTTCTGCCAACTTAGCTTGCCAGCAGCGACTATGCCTAGTCCATCCAGCGTGGAAACCAGCAGGTGCCCGGCACTGTGCCGGCTAACCATGACAAGCTACTGGAAGAAGAACCTTTTTGATGACCAACCGGGGGGGGGACAACATCGCTGCTGCTAAGGAACAAGGGCTCGGATTTCACACCTCACGCCTGGAAACCTCAACAAATTCACCACGCCAAGACCATGCTCTCCAGGACCCAACCACGACCACTGGAGACAACAACATGCATGGCAGAATATCAGTAAGACTGACTATACATCCCGGGCAATAGCTGTTTAGCTTAGGCTGTATTGAGTTTAATGTGATATTGTGTGTTCCCATTTTGTCCTTTAAAATTATTTGTGCTGGCAATGTATCCAATAGAGTACAACCACACACGTGGTCTCTCTCTCTCTTCCTCTCCCTGACTAACTTCCCAACTTTAATGACACCAGGCTCACAGTATAGTCGGTCACGGGTGGACAACTGGCTTGGTTGCATGTATCCCTTAAGAACTGATGTTACGCTTCACTCTCCAGCACTACCAGGAGTGATACTCATTAGTAGATGAGTTAAGTTATTAAGTCACACTGGTTACACTACACACACACACACACACACACACACACACACACACACACACATACATACGTATCCCACACAAACGCGACCAACCCACCACTCTTCCCCCTTTCGTCCACTGACAAATGGGCACCTGGACACACACACCCTCCTACCTTCCATATTCAGCATATACATTTTGATTATTGAGTGAAGTTCCAAATTTATGATCGGATAGTCTAGATAGCAGTAATTTTATAAGACTGATTTTTAATTGTGAGGTTAGACCGCTACGTCAACATAAGTGGTGCCCAATGTGAGAATACAGAAGTATATTTATTCTGGAACCTGAGCGCGTAGCGAGGCACACATCACCAGATAGCTAAACACTCTTAACTGACTTGACTGAAGCATCCCTAGGTAGCTTCAATGCTGAAGGAGCATAAAGTTATCAACGTGCACTTGTACGTCCGTTTAATGAAGATACAGCACTTTCATGTGGTCAAGTTGTTGTAGTGTGAAACTGCAAACAATACAAAAGTGACTATGAAATAATGTAAACAAATATTATGAAATACAATGAAGTATGAGCAGAAATAATTTCTAAAAACATAGATGAATTAATCTACTCACAAACAAAGCTTCTCCAAGGATCACACAGGCAGATGGAACAAGAGTAAAGGAGGTCTTGAATCATGCTGTTCTCTAGCTTGTTTTACAGGGAAAATGGGAAAATGGCTGCTCTTATCATGTGACTAACAATCAATGTGACTTTAAACAACCAATGAGAATGCAAACATCTAAAATAACAGGAATAAGTAACATTCACTTAATGGCCTATAGAAGGTGCTAGGAACACTTAAACGGAATGAATGTATGTAACATTACAATATTCCCTACATCAGTGTGCCCCGTGTAAGGCTATATTGTAATTTCCCTGACGCCATTCAAACCAAAATACTACCTCCTCTGCACATTGTTTTAGTTTGTGTGGAAAATCCAGCAAGGCGGCACCTGTTCCTCACTGGCTCGGCTGATTGGGGTGAGGGGTGAGAGGTGTGGCTGGGGACTACACAGCCATGTTAATCTACACATTAGTGCTGGGAATGCTGCTTAAGTCCCTATTAGGACTTTAGGAGGACTACATTAAAGTTTGTAGTTCAACTGTGTTTCACATATATATGTATGAAAATACATTATCTTATTTTCACTTTCACAAGATCACATATTGTAGATAACTTTCTTGACAATTATCATTCAGGAACTGGCAGAAATGCCTGAGGACAATGCGGAAAACGCTCTGCTTCCAAACAACAGCGGTGAGGCACAGAGTGATGTGGGTCGAATAATAACTTGAACCCTTTAGAAGTATGATCTGTAAAAGGAACATTATCTATAAAGGAACCTCTGTTTTCATCAGTATTGAGAAGAAAATTCTTCTTTCATGACTGCATGTTTTACTTGGCAACACATTGTCAGGGATTTGCGTGAGAGATTTCAACATTTAATCAGCTTCTGTACCAGCATCCTAACCTGAGATTCTGTAGTTTCACGTCGCTTGTGGGTTTTTTCTGTTTCAGAATGCTTTTCTGCTTCACATGTTTAATTTAAGTCATTGATTGGTAGAGTCCATGCACCCTTTTCCAAGATCTAAAGCGGAAATCCACAGAAACCTGCAGAGACTTCCAGGATTCGAGCTCAAGACCCCTGACCTAATGAGCTAAAGTAATAAAATATGTACTTGGCCCACCTTTGGGGTTTTTGAATATGGCCGTTAACACCTTCTGCGTTCCAGTTCCAAGCTGTTGTCCGGCCTTTTCTCTCCTTTTCTGATGTTTGCAGCATTGGGTGTTTTTTTTTTCCAAGACTGCTTTCTTTGCTTGAGGGGATGATGTCATCCTCGGGGAGGGGACTGTCATGTGACAAGCGTGCACAGGCAGCGCATGGCCCACTTTTCACGTGCTGGCGTCCAGCTCCGAGCTGCTCATTAAAAGCCTGGAGCCGCTCGCTTTGATCCGTTTCATTAGAAGCATCACGCTTCGCCACCACCAACGCTGGAGAAGCTCAGACCATCAGGAGCTGCAAGGCCAACAGTAAACCAATAAATCACCAGGCTTCCTAACAGAAGGACCTGAAGATCGCATTAAGCCTTTAAGGTGTGAGGTCACAAACATGTGATTAGAATGTTCTTAACTGAACATTCTAATGCTGATCCAACAATCAAAACAAGTGCATTCAACTGAAAGCAATGAAGTTCTGGAAAATACAACACTCTGTAATAACAAATAACGAATATTACCATTTTAAAACAATTTGTGAGAGAAATTTACACAGACAACCCATTATTGCATTACCTTGGCGTGAAGAAGCGATTTGCTGTACAAGTTTAAAAACACCACACAACTTCACCTGAGCACATCAGCCATTTCTGGTATTCCTCACCTTCCCCATCTCTCGGCTAGATCCAAATCTGTCCCCAGACTCCAAACCCAAGTTCAAAGTCAAGGTCTGTTTTTGTCATTTAAACCAATTTGCATGCATTTAATTTGCCTGGAATCTGCTTTACTGAAGCTCTGTGGGCAAGCGTCCACGTCTAAATGCACAGCAGATGGTTCTCATTACCCCTCAGCAGCGATTAGCGACACTAAGTGGTGGTGGAGGTGGTTTACCCTGCGGCAGGACGTAGCATCACGGTGGTGGTGGAGGTGGTTTACCCTGCGGCAGGATGTAGCATCACGGTGGTGGTGGAGGTGGTTTACCCTGCGGCAGGATGTAGCATCACGGTGGTGGTGGAGGTGGTTTACCCTGCGGCAGGATGTAGCATCACGGTGGTGGTGGAGGTGGTTTACCCTGCGGCAGGACGTAGCATCACGGTGGTGGTGGAGGTGGTTTACCCTGCGGCAGGACGTAGCATCACGGTGGTGGTGGAGGTGGTTTACCCTGCGGCAGGACGTAGCATCACGGTGGTGGTGGAGGTGGTTTACCCTGCGGCAGGATGTAGCATCACGGTGGTGGTGGAGGTGGTTTACCCTGCGGCAGGATGTAGCATCACGGTGGTGGTGGAGGTGGTTTACCCTGCGGCAGGATGTAGCATCACGGTGGTGGTGGAGGTGGTTTACCCTGCGGCAGGATGTAGCATCACGGTGGTGGTGGAGGTGGTTTACCCTGCGGCAGGATGTAGCATCACGGTGGTGGTGGAGGGGGTTTACGCTGCGGCAGGATGTAGCATCACGGTGGTGGTGGAGGGGGTTTACGCTGCGGCAGGATGTAGCATCACGGTGGTGGTGGAGGTGGTTTACCCTGCGGCAGGATGTAGCATCACGGTGGTGGTGGAGGTGGTTTACCCTGCGGCAGGATGTAGCATCACGGTGGTGGTGGAGGTGGTTTACCCTGCGGCAGGATGTAGCATCACGGTGGTGGTGGAGGTGGTTTACCCTGCGGCAGGATGTAGCATCACGGTGGTGGTGGAGGTGGTTTACCCTGCGGCAGGATGTAGCATCACGGTGGTGGTGGAGGTGGTTTACCCTGCGGCAGGACGTAGCATCACGGTGGTGGTGGAGGGGGTTTACCCTGCGGCAGGACGTAGCATCACGGTGGTGGTGGAGGTGATTTACCCTGCGGCAGGATGTAGCATCACGGTGGTGGTGGAGGTGGTTTACCCTGCGGCAGGATGTAGCATCACGGTGGTGGTGATTCGCTGAAAGGAGCGACTGAGTGCCTTAACTCCTCCCATTAGTCTCATTCGCTCACAGTGTCGTTGTCCTGGGTTACTGATTTTAGAAAGAGCCAACCAGCTCCTACGTAGAGGGTTTGATGTTCACTACATTACTGATTACTACCCCCCCAGCAAGTGAGACCTACAAAAGATTAATTTTGAGCTCAAATTCTTGCTGAAGAACTGACATCAATGCAACATTCATATTAAATTCAAAGGGAACCATTGCATTTATTTGTATTCATTTTTCTTACTGTATCCATAGTGAACTGGAAGTGGGTCACTACCAAATGCAGAAAGAAAACAGAACTTTAATGCTATCTCAGATTCTGTAGGTAGTTAAATAGTGTGGAAGGTGTTAAGGTTCAGTACCTTTCCATTATGTTTGTATATTAATAAAGTGTATTGCAATAAAGGGGGACTGAGATTCCCAGGCGGAGTCCGAAAAAGAAATCCAAGCCAGTTCTGTCTTCATCTGTAAACCAACACGTGGTAATTTAATTGATAGCCTCTCATACTGTCTCAGCCACTGCTGGCCTTACCAGTCCCAGATGAGGCAAATATCTCATTAAATCCTGGTTATAGGAACGGTGCTTTCTTCCTTTACTTTACTCATGAACATCAGTCCAAAGACAAGGCCACGCTTGGTTTAACCCACTCTCCCTCACAAGAGCCAATTTGGGTCCTAAATCACCAAAGCCCCGTCGGCTGAGAATGTCCTCGCGGTGCAACAAAGTCGCGCGAAATATCCTTCACAGAAGCAAAAAACGATCTCCTAATGATGATGTGTGCCAGTGCCAGTAAGTCCGTGATCCTTCCTCACGGTCCCTAATGAAAGCAGCATTTTCAGGATCACAACCGAGAGCGTTTTCCAACGCTTCACGGCCCTAATTCAGCGGTTCAAACATATTCTACGAACACGCTAATGAATTATTGACCTGTGATCAGAGCCCGTCTCTGGGAGCATACTGATGAAGTCATTAGCGAGTGCCAGCGTTGTGCTGGGAGTCTTGGCTGTTGATGAAACGGTATTTTAAACGCTGCTGTGGACTCTGCCGCTTGCACGGGGCTCGAAAGGCCAGCAGGGCGAAACCCAGATCACCCAGAGAAATACATTGAGCAAAAACGCATTGAGTTAATAAAGCAACCCAGTGTTAAAGGCGAACAACAATGGCTATGACAGATTCTGTTTCCAGACACAAATATGTAGACATTGTATAACTTCCCTTAGTGTAAAAAACAAAGAATATTTGTCACAAATCTTTCTGACTTGTGACTGAAATGTGCATACGCAGCGTTGTTGAAGGGTCCAGCTGCCTGCGATGTGTAAGCACCCTGTAATTTTCACTTTTATTTATTCTTTCAACTGCCATCTCTATTGTCAATCACAAGAAACTGACCTCTGCATACAGCATGTTACACGATAAGATTTAAAAATCTGAATATTTTTTTAGCGTATTTTTCTCATAGGAGCTTTTTTACTACGCATGGCCCCTGCTTCCTGTTGCTTACACCTATATATTATTTTTTAAATTCAGAATAATTATTTTCTGAGCAAAGGCACGTTACCCTGGTAGCCATAGATGGCTCATATTTTCATATATAACCACATTTATGCAGCTGCACATATACAGTTCAGGTGAGTTCTCTCCATGACTCATCCTGGGATTTCAACATGCAACTTATGGTTCAGCAATTTATACAGCATACAGCCCAGGAGCTTTGGAACATAAATATACATGCATTTGATTTTCTATTTTTGAATATCTTTTCCTTTCTTCTTGTTCGTCCCAGACAGTTCCTTTAAAATAGAAATCTATTTTTGTGGGGCACCCTGATCAAACAATCACAGAATCATAAATAAAGATACAGCACAGTGTCACAATAAAACAGAAGCCATCAAACATAGAGAGTCTAAAGGATTTTACAGGTGACCAACATCTAATCTAATCTAATCTAAAAAATCTAAAATCTAAAAAAAAAGAACTTCCTATCAATCATTTGTGAGTACACTCTTTAAACAAGTACACTTTTAAAGTGCAATGCTAGCTGGAGGCCTAAATGATCATCTTCTCTTCTGACCTGACTTGCCTATAAATATGCAGATCTTTTTTTATTATCTAGCCTAATACCCTGGGTTAATTACTGCATTTATTTTCCCAGTAGATTACCCATTATCTCCCTATGATCGTTTAGCCTAACCGTCACTGACGCTGACACAAGCCAGCCAATCCAGGACGGCTTCCTCCTAGCACTTCCTGCTCTCTCGGTTTCCTGTAAAGGGACTTGGTGACTGTGTCTCTCTGAAAGGCACCCTGCATAAAAATAAAATTCATTGGAACAGAAATGAGCGCAGCGTAGCTCGCGCTCTCTCACTGATTCTCCGTGTATATGTACAGTGCATATCCACACTGCAAATCAATGACAGGGTTGATAAAACCCTTTTCCTCAAGGTTTCTGTTTACTCACCAGAAGGCAACAAACAGAACCGTACAGAATTAGTTCTCTGCTCTGCACCCTGCTCCCCTTTATTTCAGTGGGGCCCCAGTAAATAATTAAAGGAGGTGGCATATAACATGCCTCCAGCAGGATTTATTCCGTGTGCGAGGAACACTGATTGAATATCACACGCGTGTGTGCGTGTCTCATGAATGATGTATGCGAGGGCAATATCAAGTAATGTACTGGGGAGGTATGGGCTGCACACCCCGTTCATCTGATGCTAGATCAATTTC
This sequence comes from Anguilla anguilla, assembly GCF_013347855.1. Taxonomy (NCBI): domain Eukaryota; kingdom Metazoa; phylum Chordata; class Actinopteri; order Anguilliformes; family Anguillidae; genus Anguilla; species Anguilla anguilla. The sequence continues at coordinate 43,812,368 of NC_049211.1, read as the reverse complement.
AGTGCAACCCGAACTGCACAGAAAGACGGGACCCCAGTTAACCCCAGTTTATAGCATCTCCCACAGAAAGACACTTCAGTCACAGTCTAAAGGAATGATGCCTGTCCATCATGCTGTCACACCAGAGTGCATTTGTCCATATATATGGAGTGAAACGATTGGTACAGTTTTGAATCTGAGTGCAATATATTCCAAAAAGAGCAAGGGCCATGGAGAGGACATTAAATGGTGCCCTGTCAAGCCCAGAGACCTCGGTGCAGTCGCGGCTGATGGACCGCTAAGTCACTCGATGAGCAGTGCGGGAGACATTCCACCTGGCGGGTGAACGCACTCACCTCTGAAACTACATCTGCACAGACACCAGCGCCCAAGAGATCACAAACTGTACACTCAGACACAGCCTTTACAAGCGTCAGTGTAACTGTGTCACGGCGTAACCAATTAATTAAATTGTGAAATACAATAAATAATGTTGTTTTGTTGACTCAGAAAAACAGAGTCTCAGCATAGCCAAGTCAAAGTTTATTTATATAGCACATTTACAACAACCACAGTGGACCAAAGTGCTTGAACAGACTTAAAATACCATACACAAGAAAAAAAAAACCATTTAATTTCAAATTTCATTATACAAGAATATGATGGTATTGTCTTCAGTGACTTACCATTCACTTGGCCTGCACAGTGAAACTGTCCAGTGTTAATTCAACTCTAACATAGTTTATATGAGTCTACTCTGGACTTCACTGAGCAGGCCAGCTGAACATTGTGAGCAAAGCCAGCTGAACAAAGTAGCTACTGGCAAGAATATAGACAAATATCTTTCTATATGGGGGTTAAATGAGATGCTGAGTCATGTTTGCACACATCCAATGGGAGCACTTCACTGCAGTAATGAGGAGGCTATACTGGCGAGCCAGCAAGCCAATTCCTCTGGCCAGACATCGCCATGGCCACAGAGGATGATTGGTCGCCACGTTTCCGTGGCAACGAAGGGAGACTCCGGTCATTCGGAGAGACCAGCACTCCGGTATCACCCGTGTGCCGGACGAGCGGAGGCCCTGGAGCCTAATGGCTGGCGGACTGTAATAACCATGAACTCGGGCCAAGATTAGATCCCACCAGCCTGGCTACCTCACCGCTGCCCTCTCTGCTCCCTCTCACTCTTTTTCCCTCTCTCCCTTCGCATCTCTTCAGCCTGATGAGCTCATCATTTATTCACAGGCTGCCATATTCAAAACTGAAAGCATGTTTAATTAATGGAACTTATTGTAAAGTATGCCCCAGGGGGGTTCCTTCCTCTGTAAAATGGAATTCTGTATTCCCAAAGAAGACGGGTCTTCCGTTAAAAAAAAAAAAAAACTGATTATGTGTAGCAAAATCAAGTTAACAGAATCCAAGAGCAAAGTCTCGATTCATTCACCTCATCAAAATGATTCCCGAGATCTAGTCCCACAGGGTTTGAGCCCCACTTTTATTCTGGAAGTGCTGTATCTAGAAAGCATACAAGCAAAGCCTGTTTCACAAAATCACTGCTGGAGGAAGTCCTGAAGTGTCAAATTGCCCATGTATTCTACAGATGTGCAATTTTACAAGAGCACTCGGTGGTGTTTAAAAAATGTGTGACGAAACCCAGAAAGTTCAGATCACTCTGTGTGTGCTCACCAAACCCTTTCCCTGGTTCAGATCACTCTGTGTATGCTCACCAAACCCTTTCCCTGGTTCAGATCACTCTGTGTGTGCTCACCAAACCCTTTCCCTGGTTCAGATCACTCTGTGTGTGCTCACCAAACCCTTTCCCTGGTTCAGATCACTCTGTGTGTGCTCACCAAACCCTTTCCCTGGTTCAGATCACTCTGTGTGTGCTCACCAAACCCTTTCCCTGGTTCAGATCACTCTGTGTGTGCTCACCAAACCCTTTCCCTGGTTCAGATCACTCTGTGTGTGCTCACCAAACCCTTTCCCTGGTTCAGATCACTCTGTGTGTGCTCACCAAACCCTTTCCCTGGTTCAGATCACTCTGTGTGTGCTCACCAAACCCTTTCCCTGGTTCAGATCACTCTGTGTGTGCTCACCAAACCCTTTCCCTGGTTCAGATCACTCTGTGTGTGCTCACCAAACCCTTTCCCTGGTTCCACACGCCTTCTCCTTTCATTTCAGCCCCCGATTATAAATTCTTAATGGCAACAGCAAGGGAAAGCATTTGTGAGGTTTCAACAAGACATTCTGTGATTGGTTTTTTTTAAACACTCTTTTGCCAGCCTTCAGTGTAACATCTGCTATATTTAGTTCATGAATTTTGATCAGACCAATAACAGTCAGCAGAGAATAAACACCTGCTAAATGTTAACACTACAAATCCACAGAGGGAGAACAAAGCAGAGGAAGAGCACTAAAAGGAATGCACAGCAGGCGGTGTAAAAGAAAAGATTTAAATAGATTTCAGGCATGCAAAGGCTTTTTGAATGGCGCAGACTGCAGAGAAAATCACTGTGGTTTCACTCCTAGGAGATGACAATGAATACAGTGACTGCATCAGCGAGGCTAAATCTGACAAACATGCAAATACACCAAGGGACCTGCCTGTATCAACTTTGACAGGCTCTGTAATCACGCAGCCTTGTAAAGCGGGTGAATGATCAGGAAAGGAACAGAACCGGCAAAGCTTTTCTTCAGCATTTCATTTGCTCCAGGAACCAGGGGAAGATCAGAGGCCGGGTCGAATACAATAACACAAACCAGTCGCTCCCTTATACCACATTTCACTATTCACAGAAACGTTCCTCGCAAGCAGTTGATTTGCTTAAGCGTTCCCAGATTGCACTTAATCAGGACTGTTATTACACATAAGACAGGATAACTGATATAATTAAAGCACTACAGCCGATTAAACATCAGGACTGTACACACCGAGCCCTTCATAACAAGTGATATCAAACAGAGCACTGATAATGTAATATGAACTGAGCAATATCATAATAATCTGGCACCCTCCGGATGTTAAACAGATGGCATCATTCAAAATAATTTGCAAAGACAATTAAGGAAAGAGGGAAGAGTGGACACATTAAAAATCAACACAGAACGGGTAAGAACAGGCAACCGGTCCAAATAAATTTTAAGAAAGAACAACAATTAATCTACGCTAATTGAACAAATTCCATTCACAGGCGTGAATATAAAAATGTTTACATTAATGATTTGTTTAGGGTGGCAAGGAGGTTTAAGGCCAATTCATGCTTTCTGCATTCACAAAGGTCACATTTAGAGTCTGTTTTGCTTTGTGTTTTAATACCCCTCCCCCTTACTCCCAATTTCAATACCCAATTACTGTATACCTCTCAGCACTCTCTGCCACAACCTCCACTATGGATTCAGGAGATCACGGACAAGCATCGGCTGTCCACTGCAGTTCACAAGTCAGGTTCGCAAGGACGGGAGTCAGAGGAGGCCGAACAGTGTGGCACCAAGTCCCTATCGCACAATAACAACAGCTAGTGCCAATGGTGCGTGGTGATGCTGACCAGTGTCCAGATTCAATACCCCAAATTGGAATCCATCCGCATGCCAAAACAGAGCCTTAAGCCACCCAGCAGCCCGTCCATTTTGGGTCCCTGACCCCGCTTCTCGGCAAATCCGCGCAGGAGTCACACCCGTTCCGTGCATGTGCGCCAGAAGCGGCCCGCGGAACGATGGGAGAATGTCACCTTGATTCAGTATGCATTTGAGCCACATGTGGAATACAAATGCGCTTTTGTTGATTAGGCAGATACAGTGCCTTCCGAAGGTATTCAGACTCCTTTTCCACTTTTTCCACATTTTATTACGTTACAGCCTTATTATAAAATGCATTAAATTCATTTTTATTCTCATCAATCTACACACACTACCCCATAATGACAAAGTGAAAACAGATTTAGAAATTTTTTGCTCATTTATAAAAATATTTTAAAAAACTAAAATATGACATTTACATAAGTATTCAGACCCTTTTCTCAGTACTTTGTTGTGGCACCTTTGGCAGCGATTACAGCCTCGAGTCTTCTTGGGTATGACGCTACAAGCGTGGCACTCCTGTATTTGGGGTATTTCTCCCATTCTTCTCTGCAGATCCTCTCAAGCTCTGTCAGGTTAGATGGGGAGCATTGCTGCACAGCTATTTTCAGGTCTCTGCAGATCTGGGGGAATAGTGTGTAAACTGATATAACTGAATCTGAACACAATGCATTAGAAATGCTTTTATATAATTAGAAAACATATGATTCCCTCTAAAGAACAATGTTAGAAGCAAATCAGTGAATTTCTTTAGTGATCTTATTTTGGCATCAGCAAGTTGACTAATGTGTTTTTGTTTTGTTAGTATTGCTCCTGTCAGCATTGTCGTCCTTTCTTTGTATGATACATGTTGTCAAACCTAAATAAATATAATTTCTTTAATTTTACTGCAGCCTGTAATTTGTATATGTTGAAGCAGTGGTTCAAATCTGTAACTAAACGCAGTGGAGGGTCTTACGACAATAGACTAAGCCACTGTTAAACTGTAAAGAAAGCCACTTTCTGGAGGGAAATAAATACATTACTGGCTGGGGTGGAGGCAGCTGAGGCTGGGGCTGGGGCTGGGGCGGAGGCTGGGGTGGGGCTGGGGCGAGGCTGGGGCTAGGGCTGGGGCGAGGCTGGGGTGGAGGCAGGGGCGGAGCTGGGGTGGAGGCTGAGGTGGAGGCTGGGGTGGAGGCTGAGGTGGAGGCAGGGGCGGAGCTGGGGTGGAGGCTGGAGTGGAGGCTGAGGTGGATGCTGGGGTGGAGGCTGAGGTGGATGCTGGGGTGGAGGCAGGGGCGGAGCTGGGGTGGAGGCTGAGGTGGAGGCAGGGGCAGAGCTGGGGTGGAGGCTGAGGTGGAGGCTGAGGTGGAGGCAGGGGCGGAGCTGGGGTGGAGGCTGAGGTGGAGGCAGAGGCGGAGCTGGGGTGGAGGCTGAGGTGGATGCTGGGGCGGGGCTGGGGCGGGGCTGGGGTGGAGGCTGAGGTGGATGCTGGGGTGGGGCTGGGGCGGGGCTGGGGCGAGGCTGGGGTGGAGGCTGGGGCGGGGCTGGGGTGGATGCTGGGGTGGAACTGGGGCTGTCAGTCTAACTATAGCAGAGTCTGCGCCACATTTGAACCAGACATGAAAATGTGTCACGCATCGGTGCCGGATCTGGACTGGTTATATTGAAATTCAAGGTTCAGCTGGACCAGTTTTGTCCTTAACTCACACCAGACCCGCCAAACGGATCTACGCTGGTATTGGCCTACTGTGCAAAAATAGGCTGGGCCAAGTCCGTTTGCTAGATTTGTTACAGATCTTCAGTCTGGTTTGGGCCATATTTGGGCCAGAGTAATTTTGCTATCCGGCTTCCCAATGCAGGCTTGTGTAACTAACACCATACATGGGCACTAGATGCATTACAAATGGACAGCTGGTCCATGTTCATGTCCGGGCCTGGCTTTGTCGGTGTCCCCCGTGTTTTTAGGGTCAAGATGTGCTGTGTGGCTGCCTGTCTTCCCTGGTATACTCTTCCTCATGGGGATGATGGGGATGCTTTCTTTCACCCAGCATTTAATAAACAGGTGCTTGTGTGTTCTGAATCTCTGAAAACAACAAGGGAGATGCACATAACAACCCCTGCCAATGGAGTGCCTTTCTTATTAGGGAAATTGATCCCAATTTCACACATGAATGTTTCGCTTAATAGGGAAGCATAGGTAGTCCTGGTTCGTTCACTTTGTCGGAAGGGAAAGGCCTTTTCTGTGTACTGACAGTAGTGTAGTCTCTCAACACTCAGAGAGAAAGGGATTGAAAACTCAGCCACAAAGAATTTAAAACCACCCCTCCTGCCTGTGTCAACAACATTGCTCCTTCTGTACTTTCTCCTGAGCACTGCACATCATTAGGGGACTAACGAACAGAGAGAAGGCTGGACCAGCATTGCATCTTCTTTCTCATTTTCTAAATTCAGTTAGAATGAAGCGAAGGAAAAGGAAGATCTAACAGCATTGCTAAGAGGACGAGCGCTGTGCAGGTCTGGGTAAAAGTGCCATGAAGTTTTCTTCAAGAGAGGAAAACTTCTTCCAGCTGAGCGTTTCTCAGTTAAAATTTCCATTAAACTCAAGGGTTTCTGACAGGTTAGCACTATCAGGATCCGGATGAAAGGGCAGGTAGAATCTGAGATTTTATCTGGACATGAAAAAAGTTGGTGCTCATCATTCTTTAAAGAGGGACGAATAGGTGGCCACCTTCTCATGAGCCTGGAAATGTGTTCCAGCCGCATCAGCATTCGCAAATAAAACATTCGGGGACACTTAGGTGGAAAGCAGCTTGCTGCTTGATAGAGGGCCCACTGTCCAGTTTCTGTTTCAGAGCCTATCTTGTGATAGCACACTCCGCTCAAGGGGCGCTAAGGGGCATATTCTCTGGGCCACATTCTTAGATGAGCCTATTACAGAGTGGGGTGCATGGTTTCCATTCAAGGCCATAACTCTGTTGATCTGTTGAATGTGGATAACAATGCAAAGTCCACTCATTATGGTAAACCGGTTTATCAGCAGTTAAAGCACTGTGAGGGCATCCATTTTCCTCACAATATATTTCATTTATACTTCATTCCCGCAATGCCTGCGGAATTTACCAGATGAGCCTTAGCTTCCCTGGAATGTGGAGACTACACATCTACTCCTTTCGTAACCCTCATGAAATCTCAACTAGAATGAATGTGTGCAGTCTTCAACGGCTGTTTTAATGAGACTGAAATATTAGGTAAATTATTGATTAATCTCTCACAGGTTTCGAAAGCTGACATGAACCATTGCGTGTGTGTGGATTATTCAAAGCTATTTCTGCCTGTCCACCATTTATACCTCACGCAATCATCTCATCCCTTTAAACAAGTAACGAGCGAGCAGTACCAAAAGTTGAATCTATTTTGACAAGAGCATAACCTTAGCTGACAGATTTCAGAGTGCAGACTCAGGCTTTAATGTGCTTTCTGATACAGAACACTTGGGCTTGTAGAACATATTGATCGCCTAGAAGCTAACCGATTCAATAAAAAAGTAGGGCAACTCAGCCAATTCTGTTTCTGTTATTTGAAATAAAAGTGAGAAAATGATACTTTGACAAGGAGAACAAGTACAAGGTTAATGCCTTTTTCATTGTAAAACAGAACAGCATGGTTGGTACATATTGAGCCACGGGATGAGGCCCAAGTATTATGCTTGAATTGAGAACACACATACCTGCTACCCATCCAAAGTGCCCTTTAAAATATTGTTCCCAATCTAGATGTAAACAACCTCACACCACAACTTACCCAACTCACACTCAACAACCTCACACCACACCCTCCAGAACTTAAACCTAATAACCTCACACGACCCCCTCCCAACTAAAACCCAACAACCTCACACCATACCCTCCCCAACCCCTTACCAAACAACCTCACACCACACCCTCCCCAACCTCACACCACACCCTCCAAAACTCACACCCAACAACCTTTATTTTTATGTGTGCTATGTGAGTGCTTGTGTGCCAAGTGCGCATGGGTGTGAGTGTGTGCGTTCACGTGCAGTGTACCAGGTGTGTGTTTATGGACCGAGATACTGTGTATCTGATTCTGCAGCAGGTAAAGTCACAACCAGTATGGGAGGCGTGATTTTTTTTCCCCCAGCCGACTTCTGCCATAACCACGCCCCTTAGCTGTTGCTGACAGTTCTAAGCCTCTGCAAAGTAGTTTCATTGGACAACGTTCATTCGCACAGACGAGAGCGTTGATTGGACAGTTCGTCAACAGCAGAGAAACACTAACTATGCTGTCGAACTTGATATTTCCTCAACAAGACGAGGAAATTGGAAAATGTGAATAGCTATTAGGTTAATTAATTATAAAGAAGTCAGTTTAATATTAATGTTCCACAGTTACGATACTGTTTCTTTTTACAGAAACAGGCAAGTCATAGAAATGACAGCACTGTTATACACATTCCCCCTATTTCAGGGCACCATAATGTTCGGGACAAATTGCTGCGCAGGTATTTCTGATTAGCCAAGCGTGGTAAATTGCTTTCTTAAGTGCCGGTACATAGTTATATTTCAGAAAATAAATATACTTGTCTACTGATACGTGTACTAATTTAAAGAGTTGTACATTCTTCAGGATGACACTTTATTGTTAGACAGGGTGCCTGCCTGTATGAGCTGCACTCCACTGCAGCCTGCTATCTCCATTTTGCCATATGCCAGGGGGTGACATATAGTAGAAATGTTTTCTGGGGGCTTGAGTTATAGTAAGCTGAGATATGCGTATATGCCATTCGTGCCATCAATGTTATTTACATGTAAGCACGAACATTCAGGCTGTGGCTACGGTATAGGCTTTCATTTCTTACTAGTATTACGTCCAGGCCTTGGAACAGTCAATAACGGCTTGGGCAGCAGCTTCATTTTTAAGTTTTATCAATGGAGACACAACCATTTGGGGAAAAAATATTGTACCTACATGCTTTAACCTATCAGCCTTGTCAACATGTTAGTTGCCTATGCTTTGATTAACACAACCAAAGAAGACGGTACCTTGAAAAAAAGACGCTTGCAGACAAACAGCAGTATTGTAGACAGAGTTGCGGCAACAGTAACTGAAGTAACAAAAAGCTGTCCAATCATCGATCGCACTGCGCGATACGGTATCCGATTAAATCGATTCACTGTGTCCTGGAATCTTGTCACATCTGGGGGTTGTGGTTTTGTCACAACTGCGTTGCGATTCATGAACACGCGTATGGAAGGAGGGGCTACAAGTGCTCATCAATGATGCAACAATTTTGCATAATTCCAATTTTGAAATGCACCAGCCATCTAAGTCACTGAACGGCCGGCTGATGCAGGAGATTTCAGGTCTATGGCCACAGGGGTGAGCGTGCTGTGACAGTATTTAACCTGGAGCAGCTCAGTGTTCATTTGGAGAAGGACTCTTCTACGCATGGCAGGACCCTGTTCTCCCAGGAAGACCCTGAATATCAGCTTGCATGTTAAGACACCAGCAATTAAAATGAGATCGACGCTTCCTGGTACTCTGTGAAACCTCAGGGGACCTATAGTGTGCTTGGCTTTGATACGATTGCATGTTAATATGGCAATTATTCATAAAATATGAGAAATAATTTCACACCTAACGGGATAAAAGATACAAATTTCAAGTCATTATACGTGGGTATGAATAGCTCAGATTTACTATCAATACTGTGCAACTTGTACTGGTTATGCTATTCTTGCAACAACAAAAAAAAGAAGAAGTTCAGAGCAAAGACTAGATATGGAGCTTGACTTGTTTAATAATCACATTCTGCAAAGTTATGATTTAAATAATGTTTTTATAATAAAAAATTATTTTTAATAACATTTGTATGACAGCACTGAGTAACTTTAACTATACTATTGTGCATCTTTAGTGAATATTATGTGAATATTGAATATAATTTTGTGGAGTTTATTTTCCAAAGGATTATTACGAAGAACAATAAACCTTGTTTTATGAAAATGCCCTCAACCCCTCACAATGAGTCATCTGAGCCAACTTTGATTCGATTCAGTGGGGACAAAGTAAGCCAGAACCATTAAGCTTTTTCCTCCTCTTCCACTGAATAACTGACATGGGTTTCATGAATGTCTCAATTATTTTCTGCACCATAAATGAGGATGAATACTAAAAAGAAATAACTTACTGTTAAGAATATGAATTCTTGTGAAGGGCAAATCTTTCTTCACAAAATGCCTGATGCAATTAATTTCCTCCACTCAAACACATGGTGCAAAGGCAGTTTTTTTTTAAGCACGACCAAAACAAAATAGTTCAATTAAAAAAACAATATTGTGACTCTATAACAGAGATTGGAACAAGAGGCAAGGAGAAATCAATGGGTGAACTGCTGCATACAAATTAAACTTCTTATCAGGGGGCTATGTCAAATAATTCTAAAGAATTATCAGAGAGAAACACATGGCCCCTTTAATTAAATTCACTTTAAAACAGCAATAAGGCACTTTGAAATAGATTTCTATTCATCCTTACTTTCACAATTTACTGGATGTCCAAATGAAGTGGACCAACCCATTTTTGCTCTCTCCAAGGTCTTAGAAGAGTACCGTTCATTTCAGATTTCCTGTAACAAGCTGGCTGATCATATTGAGGCATCTATATTTTTGCAGGGAAGTTATTATTTTTGAAACTTCAGCTAAAATGGTTGGTAACCTCTCAGAGATTGCTCCTCTGCCTCCAGGCTGCACAATGCACTGAAAGTTTGTTTGTGCCTGTCTTTGACGACTGCTAGCCAGAAAGCACCCAGCACATCTTTGGGTGAAGAATCCTGCTGAACGTAGGCCATGGGCTGTAGAAAAAATACGGACCAGGTCACTGTGACCTCACCCATTAACTCCCCATGGGCTTGTACAAACTGGAGGCAGAGACTTCTCAGTAGGGAAAAGGGGGACCCTTATACGGGCATGGTTGTCCTCTAAGCGCATGAGTTACAGTGACTCGGCAGTGATGCAAACTGTCCCTGATTCGCTCACAAAATACTACCTTCTTGTCCAACTAAGAAAATAACTTTAAAAATTGGTATATGGGGAGACATTAGACAAAGAAAAAACACATATTTCAACTACATTTTTTGTAGTAATGGGAACAAATTATCGACTTTTGACTGTATTGTTACCATTGACTTACAAGTGACTGTTACGCCTACAGTATGCTGGAGTGAGCAACATCTCTCAACAAGACCAGGAAGTGAGCTTCAAAACCGAAGCCTGGTTCTGGCCGCTTGATGTAGATCCTCCCTCGTCCTGGTGAGAAAAGCCTTAGCACCTGTCACAGGAAAGGCTCGAGCTGCCATTGTCTGCACACCTGCACAGGCTGAGCAATTTGGGGTGCTGACTTACAGGGCTCCTGAATCCAAGTCTCTGCTGGACCCTGGCAAAATGTTCCAGACAAGATAAGGCTTGTACTATAAGCAAATTTAAGACTTCATATGAAATAGTTATAGTTTACAGGCCAGAATCCTGCATCTGGTGTGATGGTGGGATATTAGGGGTTAAGAGATGAGATAGTTAAGGCTGGAGCTAGTCCACGGATGACCCCAGGAGCTTGTGAAGAAAATCTGAAGGATTCAGGAAATAATTGAAATAACAAGAATTGTGGAAGCTGAACTGTGCCCGTTGACCCCAGACCACACATTAAGCACCCAGCTCACTTTGGAACTACAGCCTGAGAGGTTTACACTTAATGAATATGAGACAGACTACCAAGGACAGAAATGAAAAACTGAATAGTAATTTTAGTAAAAACTAAAGCGTTGATGAGAGTAGAGAAGAGACTGAATGTTTTGAGAGGAAAAAAGTCTTCCCTGGAAAGAAACCTTGAAAAAGATTATATCAAGTTAGGTTCAATGTTTTCCAATGCTCTGCTCTCAAAGAGTGCTTATAATGATCTCTTATCTTTAACATTTACATAATACTCAGTAAAATGTTCAGTGTTATAAATCAACTCTTACAGAGTACATACTCTGTTAGTTTAATTAACATAGAATATTTTATTGTATACCATTACTGATCAGTACCTTTCAAAATACACTATATGACCAAAAGTATCAGGACACCCCGTGGTTGGGTTTTTTTTTTTCATGGTTTGGGCTAGGCCCCTTAGTTCCAGTGAAGGCAAATCTTAATGCTACAGCATGCAATCACATTCTAGACGATTCTGTGCTTCCCCCACAATTCGGGGAAGGCCCTTTCTTGTTTCATGACAATGCCCCCAAGCATACAGTGAGGTCCTTATAGAAATGTTTTTTTCAGGGCCCTGACCTCAACCCCATCCAACACCTTTGGGATCAGTTGGATAGCCAACTGGGAGCCAGGTCTAATCAAACAACCACACTAATGCTCTTTTGGCTGAATAGAAGCAAATCCCTATAGCAATGCTCCAACGTCTAGTATAAAGCCCTCCCAGAAGAGTGGAGGTTGTTATAGCAGCAAAGGGAGGGACAACTCCATTTTAATGCCCATAATTTTGGTTGAGATGTTGGATGTCAGGTGTCCACATACTTTTGGCCATGTAGTGTAACTGAAGCTACGCTTCATGTTGGTAAATCCAACACTGATAGAGTAATATAATCTCAATATTCATTAAATCCAACACTGGTAGAGTAATATAATCGCAATATGCATTAAAATATGGATTCAATGTCAGATTATTTTGCTGCTGGCCGCAGGAACATTATTTTCAGAGAAAATAAAGTGGGAGTTCTTTCTTTTACAGCATGATGCCCATCACATGACTTCCCTTTCTCTTGAGTGGGCAACAATAGACTGGACAGCTTCAACAATATCTCACTGAGACGTTTCCAGAATTGGTCAGATGTGTAAGCACATACTACACAGGTAATGGGACACCTATGTTAGAATCAAAGTGACTAGGAAGCCAGAGCGGTGTATGAAGTGGGACTACGGGGTTAGCGAGCTAATGTAATCTTTAACCCTGGGTTTTCCCTAGCACAAAGCTTACTGACTTTAAATTGGGGTACATTGCCATAGTAAATTATGCTGCACAGTTTACCTGATCCGAGGCAGGTTTCCATAAAGCTAAGGGGTGTTTTTGAATGGTGGAGATTATTTAGAGATCAAATTAATACCCTGGTCTTCTCTGAGTATGCACTATACGAAATATATACTGCAGATTCTCAACAGAGGGAAAGCAGTACATATCAAGCTTCTTGAACCCTATGCATCCATATTTACTTCTAAATAGCCTGAATCCCATAATTTACTTCAGTAGCCTGAATCCCATAATTCTTGAGTTTATTATATTAATGTGGGACTTCATGCAACATTTTAAATATCCCATATCAAGTCCTATCAAGTTTAAGGTTTAGGAGCACTAGAATGAGCTGTTGTCACATTAGAAACTGTAGGACAATTAGTGTGTGTAGATTTATTTGTTAGTAGTGGTAAGGTAAATATATTACAGTGCAATGAGAAATATTTTCCCTCTATTTCCACTATTATTACGTATTTATAACAATGAATGGTTTCAGAACTTTAGACAAGAAGTAATATTAGAGTAAGGGAAACAGAGTAAACAGAAAATAATGTTTAACAATTATTATTTCATTTATTTAATGAAGAAAGTTATCAAACACTCACATCACCCATGTGAAAAAGTAACTGTTACTCAATCAACCGATTAAACAAATTTGATTGATAGATTCAGCTGATAGAACACATCCAGGCTTGATTGCAGCCAGCCCTGTTGAGTCTAAACCTCACTCATATTGAATCATACCATCACAGTGAAGTAGTCACCACAAAGTTTCAGCAAGCACACTGAGCCACAATCAAAGGAAGTTCCAGATAAGATATGAAAAAAATATCAGTCTGGAAAGGCTCTGGGACTCCACCGAACCACAGTGAGAGCCATTATCTCCAAATGGAGAACACTTCAACAGTGGTGAATCTTCCCAAGAGTGGCCGGATTGCCAAACTTTTTCTAAGGGCACGACGACAACTTATCAAGGAAGTCACAAAAGATCCCAGAAGAACATGCAAAGAACTGTAGACCTCTCTTGTTTCAGCTAAGGTTAATGTTCATGACTCCACAATGAGAAAGTGACTCTACAATAATGGGATTGGTAGTAGAGTAGCAAGGCGGACACCATTGCTAACCAAGAAAAAACATCAATGCTCATATTTCCAAAAAAAAAAAAAGATCTTCTATGGACAGATTGGTCAAAAGTAAAACTTTTAGGACGAAACAGGTCTCATTATGTCTGGCGTAAAGAAAGTAAAGCAGAATTTCACAGTAAGAACATCACACCAACAGTAAAACATGGTGGTGGTAGTGTGATGGTGGGGGATGCTTGGCTGCCTTGGGATCTGGACAATTTGCCATTACTACAGGAACCATGAATTCTGCTGTGTCAGAAAATGCTTATTGAGAATGTCCGGTCATCTGTCCATGAGCTGAAGCTGAAGCGTAATTGGGTTATGCAGCAAGACAATGACCCAAAACGCAAAAGCAAGTCCACATCTGAATGGCTGACAAGAAATTGAATTAAAGTTCTGGAGTGGACCAGTCAGTAGAGATGTTGTGGCAGGACCTGAAAAAAGCAGTTCATGCTTGAAAACAAAAAAATAATTTATCTGAATTAAATTAGTTGAAAAAAAAGAGTGGTCTAAAAGTCCTCCATAGCAATATGAAAGACTGATATCAAATTATTATTATTATTATTATTAGGAATTGTTTGGTTACTGTTATTGCTGCTATGGTGGTGCAACCAGCTAATTTTAAGGGAGCACGTGGGTAATATGGGTGTTTGATAACTTTTTTCATTAAGAAAATGAAATTATTTTTCAAAATGTGTTTTATGTTTACTCAGGTTCTCTTTGTCTTATGTTATAATTTGTGTAAAGATCTGAAACCATTCAGTGTGCCAAATATGCAATAATAGAGGAAGGAGAAAATATTTTTCAAGGCACTGTATTAATGAACAAACTTTACTTTAGGTATTTATTTTCCAGTCCTCACCTGCTACAGCGTTACTTTTTTCCATTACGAGCGTTCTGTGTTCTTCTTATCCATCTATTACATCCGTCCATATCGATCTGTTTTCTGCAGGCTCATTTTTGCCAACCCCACCACTTCTATGGGAACACGCACAGAGCTTGATTAACAAAGGCTATGTCCACTTAACAAGTTGATAACCACCTTCTTCATAGCAGTTTAAACTGATCGTGGCTGTTAGGTTTTGTGAAGCCAGCTAACGCAAAGAAACCTTGGGTATGTTAAGCTTCCTTCGTAGTGCAACCCCCAGGCCTGTTTAGAGTGAAAATTATGCATTATCTGAGCATCCTCTTAGTCAGGATTTTTGACAAATGTATAATTTTTCTTTATACCCATGAATTAAAATGATGAAATACCTGTTTTGTTTATTAATATGCAAATACAGGTGTCACTGTCCATGGACAAATGACTAGTACCCAGAGAACTTTTGAAACTCTTCCCCAAAACTTTGTATTTCTTTCCAAATTGAATTTTGAGTAAAAAAAACAGAAACAAATACGCTTCATATCAGTGTCATTATTGATTTATATTTGCAGGTGAATGTGGCTAACTAACTGCTTACGAATTGATATGAAGATAGAGGGAAGTTTTGCCCTTCATTTATAAAAGGAAATGCTTGGCCCTGAATGGCCCCTCAGGTTTGAGCGAATGGTTTTGGCACCGTGAACGTCAGCCATCTTGACTCATTACCTCCATATCAGCCATCCATTACATTCCTCCAGTCATAATGGGGCATTATGGATCACCCTGTGCTGAAATGTTTCCCAGGACTTATAAACTTTACCTACGGCCTAAACTCTGGAGATGGATCTAGCTGCAAAACCAGAAAATAAGGCCCATTATTTTACATTGGGGGGGGGGGGGGGGGGGTATTGGGGGAGCACAGGATTCTGCACAAAGAGCCTGTAATCAAGTTTGCATATTCAATCTCCACCATAATGGTCTTTTTGGCAGAGCACAGGCAGACTGATGATGGAAATGTGGTTACTTGTGTATAATCTGGGCTATAGCTCAACACGTTTTCTTCACATTTCTTAGGACGCAGCCTCTAGAATACTCAATAAACAACAGGAAAATGGAATGGCTTGATTAATATATTTTTTGTTTGAAGAAGGCAAGTGTAGTAACATCCACCGAAAGTTAATTATAATTTACGTGACAGGATCAGTGATATTTCCTCTTTCCAAATGCTCGTTTTGGCCTTAATGTTGTCTGAGCAAGCTTAAGTTCCTTTCATGTTCAGTAATAAATCAACTGTTCTTTTTTACAGGATAGATGTACAATATTTTTTTAGGAAAGAATTTTGGCATGAAAGTAGCATTACCTCGATAATAACACTACAATGTTACCTTTCAGTCATGATCACAGTGTGTGGGCTGTCACACAGATGCACAGAGGACAATAACAGTCTTAAGCTGTTTGAGAGCTCGCTACTAAACCAATATGTTTAGTAAGTGAGGTTAAAAGAGATTTGAGATACTCACTAAGCTTCCATCTAGTCTGTTAACCACTTCCCTGTAGTCTCATCTGCAACAACCCCCACCTCCCCCCCACCCATGACACACTGGACAATAGCGTATATCTGGGCTATCTGTCTATCTTCATAAAAACATTCTTTCACCCCAAAATATTGCAGTCCATCATAGCAACAAGATAAACCCAACAATAGCCCTAAGATACTGTATGCCAATAAAGCAGTGAAAACTCTGCTCAGTGAATAATGAAATAAACAATTTTTTTTAGAAGTTTTTCTAAAATTATACCATGTCATTCAACTGCCAATATCTGGGACTAAATATGGAATAAATATACAACCTTACCATTGGTTTTACGTGTAGAGATGTCCTTCTCAAGACTGAGTGGTATTGTCTTGGACAATCCATTTGCGAAATACACGCTCATTTGTGACGCATGGGAACCTTCCAAAATAGCTGTGCGTTATACCACACATGCTGTTTATGGCGTTGTCGTCCTTTGTAGTGCAATCTGGCTAAATCTATCCAATAGGTCACAGTATAAGCTTCCTAACGATGCATAACGCGTCTAATTTAACTTTTGGAATAGCGTTTTATAGCTCAGCGTAACCGGAAGTTGTGAATCATCATCGCCGCCTTACGCATTAACTCTGTGGTAGCAGTCATGGACGCTAAACGTTATCGATTAGTTTTGTGTTATTTTGTAAAATATTATTATTTTTGAGGACGTAGCGTAGCTAAGGCACATGTTTTCTGATAGACCTAGCTGACATCGTTTTCTAGAGTAAAACAGAAGCAGAGAGAACTGTGTCATTGATTTACTGTCTCTGTCACTATCTACTGAACACAGATAAGATTTCATCATTGCTATGTAAGTATTACTGCTCAAAATATTTCAGTTATATATGTTATTTTTTAAATTCAGTGTCTTTAAATAGGTTAGTGGCATTTTCTAATGAGGATATTTCACACTGTAATTAGCGTTCTCTGGTAGCTCAGTAGTGTTTGTGTTTCATGCACCGGATTTGACGTGAAAGCTGGGACATCGCCAAATTGTGGTGGATGGTTGAATATTGTTTTAATGTTGTCCCATCCCCATACAAGAAAAAATACTGTAGAGTACAGAAAAACATACTAGAGTTAATGATTACACATTTATTTACTGTACCACATTGAGCGACAATGTTTTTTGCACAATTTTTTAATCTGATTTCAATGTTTCATCCTAAACCTTCATAAGGGGCTCAGTTATATCCTTTATAATGGACAAAGAGCATTTTATTTATTTTTGGAGAGATTTTGGATATGTTTCTAGACCCCTAGATATTTTGGACCACTGTAGTGATGGAAAGCTTGTAATTCCCACTTGAAAATGATGAGTTTCTTGAGTCAGAACAGATGATTTGTAGTGAAATACATGATTATGTTGTCATTTACAGCAATGCATAATTTAGACGTATTGGATAGATTTGGAGACACTGCTTACTTGTTGCTATATAGATCTTTTGTAGGTCTACATATACACCCTTACATTGTATGGACCTGTGGTCAAGGAGTTTTGATCCAGGACATGTATAGTTTAACCTCTTTTATATATGGGATCTCTTAATATTTCATTGAAAACTGAAAAAGAGCAAAATCATTTTTGTCTAGACAATTGCAATTGTGGCACTTTATTTCTTCCAGAATTACATAGACTATATAATATAGTCTTTGTGATGCTCACATCTGGAGTTATAAAGCTTTAAATAAGGTACCCCTTAAATGGGCAAAGATTTGGCAGATTTGGCATGTACGCAAAGGGGTTATTTGGTAATATGTTGTTTACATTCATTCAAAAATACAACTAAGTAAGAAAATAATATTTTTGAATAAGCACATTAAAACAATGAAAAGGAGAAAAACTAATGAATCCCGGGTGTATTGAAGTGCTTTTGTCTGTGCAAATATTGGAGAA
This sequence comes from Anguilla anguilla, assembly GCF_013347855.1. Taxonomy (NCBI): domain Eukaryota; kingdom Metazoa; phylum Chordata; class Actinopteri; order Anguilliformes; family Anguillidae; genus Anguilla; species Anguilla anguilla. Next base: position 43,794,299 of record NC_049211.1, on the reverse strand, counting down.
GAATTCTTATTTAGTAATCCGTTTCTGGATCCAGTTAGTATCCGTTAAGTATCACTTTTCTTTGTTACAACTGTGGACAATACTTAATTATTGTGTACTCACCCCATAATTACTGTACATATGTCTGCTACCTAGACAAATATTATTTTAAGTAATTCCATTCAACATAAACTTGTAAAGTAAATACATGAATACAGTAAAAGTACCAAAGTTTATATACAATACTGAGGGGTTTCATTTTCATTTTAGCATGATTTTAAACATAAGTGACCTTGTTTTCATTTCCCACTTAAAATAATGCCTTGACAGAAGCCACAGTAGGAAAAATGTGCAGTGCTTGCATTTTTAAATTTTGTGTCACAGTGATAATCCAGACTGACCATGTGACCATGTGTGATATTACACAAGGATTCAGGCCATTACTTGAGTGAAAATGGAAGATTACAGCATGCCTGCCCTCCGTTGCTTCGCCCTGCTATTCGCTTTCATAGGGAGGCAGTATACCCTGCTAAGAATTCCAGTTTAAATCAAGCTGGTCAAGGTGGTTTAAGCTACATTTTCAACACTTTTACCCAGTCGACCAGCTGTTCACCAGCTGACCAGTTTAATCAGATTTATCCATCCAAAGACCACCTCGAACCAGCCACAGAACATCTCTGACCAGCCACAGACCAGCTTTGACCAACCACTAACCAGCTGTGACCAGCCACAGATCAGCTTTGATCAGCCACAGACCACCTCTGACCAGCCACAGACCAGCTTTGACCAGCCACAGACCAGGTCTGACCAGCCACAGACCAGCTTTGATCAGCCACAGACCAGGTCTGACCAGCCACAGACCAGCTTTGATCAGCCACAGACCAGCTTTGACCAACCACGGACCAGCTGTGATCAGCCACAGACCAGCTTTGACCAGCCACAGACCAGCTTTGACCTGCCACAGACCAGATTAGACCAGCCACAGACCAGCTGTGACCAGCCATGGACCAGCTTTGACCAGCCACAGACCAGCTTTGACCAACCACTAACCAGCTGTGACCAGCCACAGATCAGCTTTGATCAGCCACAGACCAGCTCTGACCAGCCACAGACCAGCTTTGACCAGCCATGGACCAGCTTTGATCAGGCACAGACCAGCTTTGACCAACCACGGACCAGCTGTGATCAGCCACAGACCAGCTTTGACCTGCCACAGACCAGATTAGACCAGCCACAGACCAGCTTTGACCAGCCACGGACCAGCTGTGACCAGCCACAGACCAGCTCTAACCAGCCACAAACCAGCTTTGACCAGCCACAGACTAGCTCTGACCAGCCACAGACCAGCTTTGACCAGCCACGGACCAGCTCTAACCAGCCACAGACCAGCTTTGACCAGCCACAGATCAGCTTTGACCAGCCACAGATCAGCTTTTACCAGTCACGGATCAGCTGTGACCAGCTAGTGTGAAAAACACAGCTTAAAGCAGTTTAGAATCCTATTGGGGCTTAGCTGGTATTTTCAGCGGGGCGGTGAGAGGAGTCCACTCTGATAGGCTGTCAGCTCCCAGCAGTTCCTGGGACATGCGCCATTTGTCCAAGGTCATGCTGCTGGGAGATTCTGATGTCCCACTGGCTCCTGATTTCAGGGGGCCAGTACCCATCTCTAGCGTCACACAGCAAGTGTGGATGAGGAAGAATCAACCTCCCAGCTGCCTGATGGCCTCACGTTTTCCCATTACTTTCAAACATCTCACGGGCGAACGGCGGCTTCATCCATTTCACCTTGGCACAAAGGATTAGCCTGCTGCCGCAGATAAGGCAGTCCTGACATCATCAGCTACAGCGAAAAAACCCAGGAAAAATCTCGGCAGAATTTGCGCATCGTTTTTCATGTTGCTGCATTCGGTCCTGTTGTTGGCTCCTCTCACACTACTGCGTTGACCTCTGGGATTGGCTTGACAGTTATGACCTCCCTAATGAGTGACAGGTGGTGGAGTACTGCAAGAGCCACATGGGATAGGCGATAAAGGGGGTGAGAGTTCAAAGCAAAAATGATTGCAGCTTTTTCCTTTTCTATATGATAAGCTCGTGTAACAAGCTCTCAGAACACACATTACCCTACACTTTACATTTCACTAAAAGAACAGTAATAGGTTTTACAACAGGCCAAGTGCTTATGCCAATAGAATAAACTGAAATTATTAATGTTAAAATATATTGCAATATCTGAAAGTTATTCCGGCAATTTGTTTGCTTACCAATATAGAGTGAAGCATCTTGAAAATATATTTCAATACATTTTCAGCATGTTGTATTTCTGTAAGGGAGAAGACGGACTAAATGTCTCTTAGGGGTGCAGAAGGTGCCAAACACGAGTGGGCGTTCCATGAGTCCTTTTCCTTTCTGCCTATAGAGGTACAACATTAGATCAGATTTAGACAAAACTGTATCCATTGTACAGAAATTAGTTTTTTTGCTACACCTCAATACAAACAGCACACATAACAGTGCAGGCAGTAAAAATAATAAAATAGTTTCACTAGGGATGATAGAAAATTTACATACACCATATACCACCCACAAGACGCTTCAAGGCCTTTTGCCCCAATAACTGCCCCTGCTACTACCCTTTGCCAACCTCAATTGCCTTAAACACAGGAATATGAAATTATAAGTGAATTTTATGGCGATCTCACCCTTATGACTCACACAGCCATGTCTGAGCCAGTAAACTATCCCCTGGGGACTGCACTTCAACAGCTTTGGTTTTATTAAGGAGCTATTTAGCCCTGCTGTCAAGCTTGCTTACAGATATAAATAGCGAAGGGAAATGTAAACAGTATGATTGAGATCACAGGGTGTGTTTAAATAGCTTTGCATCGCTGCAGCGTTCACTGTATTTCAGTGGCTGCTGGATTGTGGAGCCCAAGAACGCACTAGTTTCTTGATGCGACTGCCTGACATTCGCGCGGGAGGGAGTGAAACAAGCACGCATCCTCGTCTGAAGCTCACGGCGTCCGGCCACTTGGCGGTTCACTGGTAAAGGCTGCACGCACGCAGTCAGAGGAGGACAGTTCATGTGCAGCTTGAGCAGGCAGACTGCGTACACCAGACTGACCACAGGGTGGCGCTGGTACATGTTGAGATAAAGTCGTCCAACCAACTGAAATCCTTTTCCTGGGTGATGGCAAGGCCAATTACGCGTTCCCCGTGGGGCTGCTGACCAAAGCCAGCACTGTCATTGGTCCAGATCATATACCAGACCACTGGGCCCACCCACACACTGGGTCTTAATAGAATGAGCCACCCAGAAAACTCTGATTCTAGATTTCTGATGCAATTCCTGCAGGTAACATGCAAGCCTAGAAGCTTGTAGACCAGACAGTGGTTATCCCAAATAAATGATTATATATTTGGCAAAAACCATCAAGGCAGCTTTAAAATGTATGAGAATTTCACTGGATGGAAGAAATGAAAAAAAAAAAAATCTGGCATGAATTTGATTTCAAAAAGCCTCATCACAAGGGCCGAGCTCAACGCTGTCCTTCCAGAAATGCCCTGGAAATATTTCACACGAAGTCATGCAGCTTCAACAGCTTTCATGACTGCCCTGAGGTATAGTGTCCTGAGTATGTCTTTATTCCTGTACATCAGGCACAAACCTACCTTCAGCCTCTGAAATGCGATCATCGACATAACAGTGCGATACTTACACTCGTGATACACAGTAGAAAGCTACAGCATGATGATGTGATCAAGCACATTGCAGCCTGCTCGTTAGACGCTTCCCGCTGTGTTGGTTGCCGGGCTGAAATGGCCGCTTGCGTCATGGTGGCTTCCACGCTTAATGTTGAGATGCGCAGTTTCACAACAACTTTGGTTCTTAGCGTGTCTTCGCTTCAGCGGGCGAAGAACAGCGAGGCATATTTGTCATGTGAACAGAGAGCCGGATTCAATTTGAGGAGCTCCGAAGACAGAGCGATTTCCGGGGGGGGGGGACTTGGCTCCGTGATGGGGGCCATGACCGGCCGTTTCACAAACTTTGGAGAATTTATCACTCCGGTCTGGAAGGTCCTGTGGAAACGGTCTTTATTTCAATCTTTCAAACCTGTGAATGAAATAACCTGCCATCTCAGTTCTGCGACACTGTATTTCAGAATTTTCTACCGGCTCTCCATGATGCACTTGTTCAGTTCAGTGCAACAGATCTAGAATGGGCACAGACAAAGACTACAGCGAAGAGCCTAAATCTAGAACAATGGTGAAGCACATTAAACAGCCATGAAATGAAAATGTACAATATATTCTCCCATCTTCCCACATACCTGCCAATTTGATGATATGCGCTCAAAAAATGAACCGGCACCATCATCCCGATGCTGCGAAAAATATATAATAGTGCATTTGCAGCTTTTCCTTGAAATGTGAAGATAAGCATGTAAATGTGTTTTGAAATGTGTAGGACCTGGCACACGACCTCAGTTTTTAAAGACACCACGCAGGATGGGGGGGGGGGTTCTAGTAGCGAATGCACTTACAGCATATTACACTCAAGATAAGTAAACAATATTTATCAATTTGTTCTTTTCTATGTTAACTTCATGACAAAATGTTCATCAGACAAGATAGTCCTGTACACCTGCATTTCAGTGAACTATATTTTTTAAATGATTTAACTGATCTGGTAATGTGTATGAATCACAGCCTATGAGAAGGAGAGAGCCAGCTTGCATATGTGAGTGAGGATCATTGTCACCTGTCAGCCTGTGCTCTGCAGAAAGTGTGATTGAGCTAAATGCCAGATCCTGCATTCTATATTTGTGTGTTCTGTTGGTTAAATTTGTTAAATGAGCAGGGGTCATATATATGTGCACAGCTCCAGTATATATGTATTTATGCTTGTTTTTGGATGGTGCCAAGCCATATTCCTTTTCTGAAAAATAAATGGTTCACATTGTGTGAAATGCCTGGATCAATTTGGCAGACATTCTGGCTGCAGCAGACTGCTGTTACATTGTGCAAGGAATAAAATGTTGTCATCTATGGAAGATTTTTTTGGTGTGGAAACTTTTCACAGTTCAGAACAATATAATGAATGAACCCTAATTTGTCTCCATGTAAGTGGAAGTTGCACTGAGGATTGCAATGCTGTCTGAAAGATTGTTTGAGCTATGAATTCACTGCAGCGTTTTGTGCATACTAAAAAAAAGGGGATAACTCGATTGAAATGAAATGAACTGGAAGATAATTCACTGTAACCAAATGGTTGTAAATAAAAGATGTTGGCTAATTGATCATGTCGCTTCTGCTGAAGATGTTGCCGGTGTAACTGGGTGTATGCGTTATAAAAAGGGAGTATTTTGACATGAAACTATGTTGTGTCCGTTTCATTGTAATAAGTTAACATAACATATCATAACATGACATAACATAACATAACAGAATGACGAGAACAGGCCATTCATCCCAACAATGTTTGCCATTTTCCTGACTAAATTAGTGCTCTGATTACCTACAGACTAGTATCTAACACTGTATCAAGCCTAGTCTTGAAAATCCCCAGAGTTTCTGCCTCTACTACGTGACCTGGCAGGCTGTTCCACGCATTGTCTACTCTCTGCGTGAAAAAATTCTTTCTAATGTCTGTATGGAATTTACCTTTTTCAGAAAATTTCTTAAAGAGCAGCTATAGTAATGCAAAGGATTTCAATACATATGCTGTATATGTCATAAATAAATCAAATAAATATCATATCTCCCAATTGATCAGTCATTTATTGCTGTCATTGTATCTGACTTATACTGTGTGCATTTTGGACAAGTCATTTTGACTTGCGAAAAAAAAGGGAAAAAGAAACAAAAAAGCATTTTGTCCAACGGAATCAAGGATCAAGGACCAAAGACTGTGCTTCTAAAATCTTAATTCAGAGGCCTGATTAGTTTCAAGTACATACATAATTCAAATGCAGTAGTCAAATGTGGTTTGAATGCCACATATCGAACTTAGAGATTGAGAAATGCATGTGGTAATAGGTTATGTAATTCTGCAACAATTATTGCCTTCATAATGAATTAAATTTCCAATATGACAAGTTATTTCCAATATGCATTTGGCGTATAAACACAATATAAATACATTCTTTTTAATAGTAAATTTTGATCATTCTTCTCCTGTATTTATAAGAGGCTTTTTTTAGAGTGTGGCATACACTAAAGCATATATCATTAAGTTGTAATTTCCCCTGAGACGGTTTGGTTGTAGCCCAGCTGGTTCATCGCTGGAGCCTCCTGTGCAGACACCGGGGCAGCGAATAGGAGGAGAGCAGGCCGGCCAGGCTGTGACACTGAGGTCCCTGGACGAGCGTCAGAATAAATGCAGGAGTTCAGCGGCGAGCTCCAGATGGAAACCGAGCGACGAGAAACGCTCGTGACAGCCGCGGGCGGCTCCGGCGGCGGCTCGGGCGGCAGGTCCGGCGGCGCGTCGCTGGCGGTATGCGAACCGACAGCCAGCAAATGGGCTGTCCCCACGCATCTGCCCGAGCGGGGCCCGCGACGGGCCCCGACACCCGCCGCGCCGTGCCTCTGAGTCACCGCTCCGGGGGAGAGGAGCGCCTCGCTGAAAGGCATTCTGGGAGCCAGGAAGGGCCCAGGCGGTGACACACAGAGTCACCTGGCGCTACGGGGTCCCGCTCCTCCTCTCAAATCACCCGCAAATAAATTTGTTTCTTATCGCCGAACAACCAGGATCTCAGCCCCTGGTGCTGCACCCTTTTATCCATTGTTTTGTATTAACTCACTGAACCCTGAGGTGATTTTGACGTTTTTTTCCTCTACCCTCAGTTTCTTACAGATTAAACAGCTTTATCCAATAGATAACACCTCTTAGGCCTGGGAATGATATGGATTCGTTGGTATGCCCTATTATAGGAGGAAAAAAAAAATCATTTTCGTTTACAAAACAATGTGTTCACTTGAGTATATATCCAAAACCGAAAATGTCAGCTCAGGTATATCGTCTTACATTACAAGAATATGTTGTATGGAGTAACTATATCATAGAGCCATGTCAATAGGACGTATCATTGCTTTATAAGGTATAAAAATATCAGGTGAGTACAAAGTACAACACTTTGTCCTCCTTCATGTCGTCCTTCACAAAAATAAACCTCCTCATCCCCAGAAAGTGCACTTTTCACTTCACCTCCTGAACCTATACAATGAAGTTTGGCATGAAGTGGCAGTTCTACTGATGTTTGTTTCTCAGGAAAGTTCCTGAAGTATTAAATACCAACATTTAGCCAAATGTACTTTATTATGTAGTTTTCAAACGCAAATCTGGTTTTATTGTCTGTCAATTCAACATATTTGAGAGTCGCAATTCTCCACTGCATAACACAAAAAGAAAACGAAATTCAGAAAAAATACGTTTTTTTCAACAGAGATTAAAGGGAGTGTTTTATGATGGCAGTTGGTATAATCCAGGTTCAAGGAGTTAAAAGATTTATCAATTAGGCCCAATCATGAATGCAGGCTTTTGGGTAAGGAGTAGAAGAGATGCTCATGATTCGTGGTTATCCGACTGTGGGGGGTTCGAGAAGCCATTTTGTGCGCTGACCTTGATACGGAGATGGAAGAACCCGTTCCCTTTTCTCACCTAAACCTGGAGATGTGGCCGCGGTAGCCGACGTCTCGGGACCACTGGAGAATGGGGGGAGGCGAGGGGCTTGGGCTGAAGGGAGGGGGGGCAAAACACGGCTTCTCCATTACCATTGTGCCCAAGTCTGTCTCCCTAGCCAGGGAACACCTTTAATGCACTTCTCTGGCCTAGTAACAATAGGTCAGAAAAGTTACCCAAAACAGGAAGCTATGTCTCTTTGTGGTGGGCTATAGGGGGTGGGGGGGATGACTTGAGATGGTTATCCTCTCTGCGACTGAGCTGTACAGCTCTGTAGATGGAAATAGCGAGTAACATGCATCATAGACTGCTAAAGTATGTGCAGACATCACAGTGTAGTTGTATTATTTAAAGTGGGGATTTAACATCTGCATTTTCAACAGGCTTTTTTTTTTTTACAATAATTCAGCATGTTACAGCTTCTTGACCAACACACCTGTTCAGCAATAAATAAATCCAAATTCAGATTTTCTGAATCCGCGCTATTCAATGAATAAATACAGTACTAGCCTACGACATAGGAAATAATGCACAATTACACATCACGCAACTTTACTACTTGTGATCATGACATACTCCTACAGCTTGCCTGTTGTACCCTTGGATCAGAAGTAATCCTTTTTTTATACAATAATTTTTTTAATTGCCTATGCATAAAACAATGTGTACATAACAGAAACTACTAGACTAGCTTGCAGATTCCAAAGGAAAACAAATAAATGGGATTTAAAAAATATACTTCAATATCGATATCATTGTGAAACACATCCAATATTACCTCACACTGTACTGTACTCTAAGCACGCTATCTAACACAGAACTGTCTTCACTTACTTAAAAGGTGCTTATTTTTTCTCATCCATGTTTTAAACAGTACCAGACCTATTAACAGAGCGCTAGCTTTGTGAATATCGTGCCCGTAATGAGCGTAGCAGGTGAGGGATTTGAAACAGACACTGAATGAGCCGTGGATCTGCCCTCTCTCTCTGTCTGTACCGTCTGCTCTGCTTTTGATTAGCTATTCCACATCTTCCTCATTGTTTTTCATGATTTATTTTCTTTTCTGTTTATCTTTCTCTTTGCACTTTGGGGTAAGCTTTCATGTACAAAAATGTCTCACGGGAGAAATACAGGCTTAGATATATCTGGTTTTGAATTTCAAAAGAGTGTCAATTATAGAGCCTTTCAAACTGAGCCGGTCACCTTCTCTAGAGTGAGATTCAGGTCAAAGTCAAGAACAGGCCGATACAGAGCTGAGGTCTGGGCTCCTTTTTTTACTTCTATGCTCTGCGCTTCCTTCATTTCAGGAATATCAACTAATTTATTTTATTCTTCTTTATTTATGCAAGCAGTGTTTCAGCAGTGTGACATAAGCACAGAACTGCATTCTGAGTTCTGAGTTCACGTGCCTGTTTTTAAGATGAAGTCCCACTGGGGCCTGGTGCAATGTTTCATCGTCCATGACTGAGAATTCTGCAGCAGATTACATTCATATGTATCACAATAGTTTTTCCTTCTTGTACTTCTGCAAAAATGTGCAATGATACAACAATTCATAAATGCTTACCGCACAGTTTCAAAGTCTTCCATGCGTCAGTGGTGCAAAGATTAAATTGATTTATTAAGAATGCGAGTATATTTTAGAGTAGACTGCATTGATGGGGGGAAAGCGGGGGGCTGTGTATATTGAAACAGGAGAAAGGGGAGCGTGTGCTCAGAGCTGATGCTCTGCTTCTAGACTGTGGTCCACAGACAGCTGTGTGTGTGGGGGAGATGTGTGGCCATTATGGAGCTGTGTGTGTGGAGATGTGTGGTCATTACGGAGCTGTGTGTGTGTGTGGGGGAAATGTGTGGCCATTACCTGCAATATTGATGGCATGTGTGGCATCCATTTTGCACCCAAATGTTCACCACACATCAACTACGATGAAGAGATGTCAAGCATCATCGACCGCAAATGAAACTGCTACAGCATTGTTTTCCTAAGTCCCATTGTCTCCAGAGTTCTGAGCAGATCCATCCTGATGCAAAACAAGGTCATGAATTCTTATGTTTGCATCACAGGGATCCAATCAAAACTACCACACTGCAGGGTCAAAGGTCAGAGTGACCACAGCAGCTCCATATACAGGTACACAGTATGCACCAGGGAGCATTGTGGCCACATCCTGCACAACAGGATCACCACAAAAACAAAAACACCTTTACAGACATTAAACTGACACTCTTATCCAAAGCGACTTCCTCAACTTTTTTTCATAGCATTTACATTGCACACATTCATGCAGCTGGATATATACTGAAGCAATGCAGGTTAAGTGCACTGCTGTTGAATCCTTGAGTAGGGTGCTACAGGGTACCCAGACATCGAACCTGTGACCTTCAGGTTACGAGACCAGTTCCTTACCCATTATACTACACTGCTGCCCACTTTGAGCAGCGATCATCTGAGGCCCTGTGCGTCCTACACAAGTACCATAGAGGGCATCGCCTCTCCGACCAGTGGGAATGATTCCAACTGATACGCATGTGGGCGTTTGCTGGGAGGACGCAGTGCAAGTGGACATGGCAGAGAAAAGATAGCAGTCTTATAGGATCCGTCAGCAGTTAGATTAATGGCCTGGCCTCAGGCCACAGTCAGAGCAGAGCCACAAGCGTGATTTATGTTCTGCTTAACAGAATATTAACCACTGACCATACCTGTGTCATCCCCGCCCAGGAAAAAGATGAAAGATATATAAAGTACCACTGACATCAATTCCAAACATTTTAATACAGCTTTGACAGGTGGATCATGATCAATGTAGGGGAACCTATTAAGATTTTTTGGTTGTACTGTGCAGCCCTGCTTGTATTTCAGCTCAGTTCCTTGAAGGCGGAAACCAGAGTAAGTTCACGTAATGCTAGACGCTGAAATTGAGCCTTTCTTAATGTGCCAAAGCCTCATCTGGAGAAGACGAGAGGATAAACCAGGGAAATCATTCCAGGTGAACGAGGGAGAGTGAGAGCCGGGTGAGAGGGTGTAAACCTGTCATCAGTCCGAGCGCCCCGGGCAGAGCAAATGTAACGCACCCTTCCTGCTCGGGTCATTCGCGTTTCAGAGCGAGCGACCCCTAACCACTCCGTACTGGAGGTCCCGCCACTCATGAGAGGGCGTGGCCATACCGAGCCGCGAACATTCTCACACCCCGATCGGAAAGCTGAAGCGTGGCGGGGGGGACAGCGCCCGTGGGCGAGGGCGATCGGCCGACGACCCTGCCCTGACCCTTCACAGGTCGTTCACTTCCCACCTCATAACACACCTGCTCTTACAAATGCCTTCCCACGCACGGCAGAAATCACTGGCGATCATCGTCTGATTGTCCTCATTTATAGTGACTTTGAGGATTGACTAACATTGCAGCTTTTCTACCCTCCAAAGATGCTGTATTCATTGCCTGACTGTATAGCCTCAGGATCGTGGATGCTGACAGACATGGCTTATATCGCATCACTGTTCTGGTAGCGCCAGCTGTAATCAGCTATATGTCTACAGCCAGGCTAACGGCGGGTAAGCTAGTGCATATTGGCGCTTCTTGCTCTTCCACAGCTGCTTCCAGGCTTCGCCGGTGCTTCAGACTCACCTTCTCTGTGTCTCAAGCCGCTTCGTCCTCATCGGGCATACATAAGGCTTTCCACACACACCTGCGCAACCTTTTGGCTCAACTTGACAAACCTGACTATGGAAACACAGCTTCTGCAGATTTAGCGCTGTGTGTAGTCACTGAAGACAAATCCACCCTGTAATGTTGTTAGGTGCTACAGGAGAATGAGTCTTGGTCTGACTCGGCCACACTAGATGCCCGTTAGCAGGCGCTAGGTACCCTTAGTCGCAGGAAAATGGAAAATGGCGAGCATTGCTGGGCTGAATGGCCCCATCTCATCATTATGTTGTGTTATGTTGTTTTTCATGTTGTTACGTTTTGTTTCATGTCATGTTTTGTTATGTCATGTTACATTACGTTGTTATGTTATGTCATGTTGTGTTTTGTTGTTGTCACATCATGTTATGTTACGTTACGTTATGGTATGTAATATAATGTTACATTATGTTATGTCATGTTATTTTACATGGTTACATTGTGTTATGTTGTTATGTTATGTCATGTTATGTTGTTATGTTACGTCGTGCTATGTTATGTTAAGCAGCAGGGTTTTGTTTTTGTTCTAAATGCTGCGGTCATTAGCATCATTGGTCTTCAGCGTGATCATCTGGTACCTGGCTAAGCATAAGCCACAAACGGGTCTCTTGCCTACAGCTAGGGGGCGCTAAACCCTCTGAGTGTAACCCCTGCCACAAGGGCCAACACTATGCAAATATGACTGCATGTGGAAAGAGGAAATAATTAGTTTGACCATCACTCCAATTATGTCCTCGGAGATGAATTAAGTGAAATCAAGAAGCTGTGACCTCGGCCGGTCAGACCCCTGACCCTGGAGCTGTAACATCGTTCCATTAATAAACTCTTAATCAGAGGACCAATTTACACCACAATTCAGCTCACCGAGTACAGCACTGTGGAATGTGCTCCTGTTCCACAGCGCATGTTCACGTTCATTCACTGTATTAATAAAACCAAATAACGTTAGCAGGTTGCCCATTTCAAAAAAAGGTTTTCTTAATGTAAGAGTCCCTGGATGGCAAAGTCAGTTAATATAGGGGTGTGGGTGTATTCAACGAGAAAGACAAAGGAACAAACAAGATCATTAGATCATTAAAACCATTAATAGGCGATTAGCGTGAGTCTCCCCTCCGCAGTCCCTTTGTCTGTGAGCACAGGGAGGCTACCGGCCATAAGAGCTCCTGAGCACTCATAAACAATGATGTCAGGGCAGGCAGCCCTGCTCCGTGTGCCGTTTTTAATTACCCAGTGACATTAATTAAACTGCGTCTGGCCAGCGATCAGAACCACAGCTGGCGTTTCACTTCTCTCATGCACCGCCAGAGCTGCGATTCCCTCAGTGAGTCACACATTCTCTCAGTTTCTCTCTCTCTCTCTCTCTCTCTCTCATTGTTTCAGTTTCTGTCTCTCTCTCTCTCTCTCTCATTGTTTCAGTTTCTCTCTCTCTTTCTCTCGTTCTCTCTCTCTGTCTCAGTTTCTGTCTCTCTCTCTCTCTCTCAGTAAATGACTAGGACTCTGGAGATTTCTGCACATGCACCTTCATAGAAATTAATTTAGTCAGCATCAAAAGAGTGTAGAGGCTTAGTTATGCGATTGCACACAAAGTCATTGACACACTGAAGAGCATGAACTGAGCTGGTTGCCAAGGTAATTATAAAGGTACGCTTGAGCAAATAAGTGACCAGTGGAAATCTTTAAGCACACATTAGACCATTCTTACTGCCATCTTCACTAAAAATAGGGAAGAAAATAAGTTTTTCCAAGTGCAATAGGGCTGGGAAATATGATGACTGAGTATGAGTATCGGATATCGACAATGGTTGACAGCTGTGACAATGGGAGCTGGATGTCATGATTTACAGACGATGTCTACTCGGCTAAGTTTGCTTCGCTATGCTTGCTTCCACCTGCAGATGCTGTACCTTGAAAGAACATAGTGTCTAATGTACACCTGTTCAACATAAACAAACTTGCGCAGGTTAGGCGTGGATATAAAGGTAAGAGGGATGCATTTTGCAATGTCAGAGCATGTTGTCGAAAAGACCAGAACATCTTCATTTGTTGTTTTGTTCACTCATATCTCATTATTTAGGTGTTTTTGGACTTTTCCAACATCACCTATTCCTGAAGTAATTTAAAAGATGTTTTAGTTTTGTCTAATCCCTGCACAAATGTGGATAATTAGTTTAATGACCACTGCATGCGTATTAATCGCAATGGTGCTGATACAGCCTCTAACACGGACAATGGGCCTTATAGGCTTCAGAAACTATGTAAAAACGGGAAACTACTGTAATTGCTATGGCCTGCTGATAATAAGAATACATCACAGATTTGCATGACCACACTATGACAGAGACTAGAAGAATATTATGAGGATCAGTTGCAATAAGCTATAAGCTCAATATTGTATCATAACATGGGTCCAACAAATTTTAAAATGAAATTTCAAAAACAGTTAATTTATTTTAAAAAATGTTTTGTAGTATTGTATTTCACCATTTTTCATGAAGGTATCGTGATATTGTTTTTAAAGACATCGCCCAGCCCAGAAGTACAATCTCTCAACAGCTAACGGGTATCACTGGAAGATAATGAGCCTGCCAGCCTCTCAGAGAAAAAAGCACCTTTTAATTTGCCCTCCCTTCCTGGCATTGCTCTGTGCCCACAGCAGTGCCCTCAGGCGCTGTGTCTTAAAAATACTTCCCAACTCTGTGCACCCCCTGGGTAACACACATGAGGGTATTTAGGATGGTAATTAGGACAAATCTGCTTTTGAGGGTTCATGCAAAGTCATAACAAAGAATCCGAGTCTGAGAAAAGATTATTTTTTGTATCATCAGATCTTTCATATATAAATAAAGACGGGAAACCACATGAATTTAAAATTCAATATAGAATTAGAATAGAATTAGAATATACAAATAGAATATACAATTTTTTATAGGCAAATAAGTCATAATCGACACTTCATAATGATTGGAGTGAGTGTGACAATGAGGGTGTGTCTGCTATGGGTGCCACATTTCAGCCCTGACAAACAGCAATTTCAGACGGTTTATGTGAAATCTCTCTTTTCCCCAATCTGAAACTGGCCACTGAATACAAGGAAAACCCCCAAAACCTGCAAACTGGGATTGGGTAGGTAGGTTTGGGCTTGGAGATAATTACACTGTCATTGTCACTGAAAAATACAGCATTTCTAATTCAGCCATTTAGCAGATGCATTTAGCCAAAGTGACTTGCAAAAGGGCATTTCACAGGGTAAGCAAACACCACAGGAGCTAATTATACACAGACTTACAATCATATAAGAGCCACAGTCAAGGTGCATGCCCCAAGATCTGCAAGCTAAAGAGACCGAAGGGTTGATTTTTTAATGAAACGGAAACTTTGAGAAACTCGTAAACGCGTCTTGAAAAGGACGCTTTTTAGACCTCTGTGGAAGACAGCTGGCCAATCGGCTTTCGTGATTTCTCAGAGAAAGTCGTTCCACCATCGGGGGGTGAGGGTAGAGAAGACCCAGGTCCACGAGGAGCAGCTTCAAGGCGCTCAAAGACAGAGAACAGCCGTCAGGTGAAAAGACGCTGAATGGAGAGGTTTGGTTAGGTTGTATGGTATAACCATTGTTTGACGATAAGAAGGGGTAGTTCTATTCACAGTATGCTATGCCAGGGCAACAGATTTGAACTGAATGCGACCAGCCACCAGAAGCCAATGAAGGGTATTCAAAAGTGGCGTGGCACATATAAACATGTTAGAATGGCATGCTATTAAAGACTACTAGATTTGTGCAGAATGCACAACAAGAGGGGTGCTATTGGCCTAGTGCAATGGCCATTATGAATGCTCACTGCACAAAAGAATGAAAGGACATTGTGTCATTTCAAAAGCACAACCTCCTGCGTCCTTGCAAGAAGCTGGACAAAAGGTCAGAAAGTAGGACTGTCCCACACAAGGTCGATTTTACTTTCAAACATTTAATTGCTGAGCATTCTGAGCAGTAATACATACAAAAGTGAACAAAATAATTTGATGTGCTGCCTTCCGTTCCCATAATCAAAGTTGGCAGATTACCACATTTCCATCTTCAGATTTCCTGTTCAAAGCCAACATACAGTACTAACAGCTTAGACAAAACGGAGGTGACAGAACACACACAACACCTGCTCCACCAGCTGTAAGCAAAGCCCCAGAATAATTCATTCATTCAGAGAAAACAGGTACAGGTAAGCAGTTTGAAAAAGGACAAGAAGCAAGAAGTGAGATTTGCACTTTGATTCTTGGTTACAGTATTACACTGCCTCTATTACAGCATTTATGTAAAACAGTCCCTATTTATTTCCTTGTACGAATAATTGATCATTAATAAGATCCAGTGTATGCAACTTCATTCCAATGTCTGAACAGATTCAGAGAATGAAGAAAGGTGGAATTATTTACTACGGGTTTTTAAAGGCGTGCTCGGCAGAATTGTTACCTTGGAAAAATAATAAAACAACCATGCTCAGTCAGATCTATAATGTACTGGCGATCTCTGTCCTGCCAAGTCCATCCTCCTCTGCCTGTATTTATTTTAAAGTGTGTTTTGAACATTTTCCAGGGCGTGGCACACTGTTCTGTGTGGGGAGGGGTGGGCGTGGCTACAGAGCTGAGGGGTGGGGTCAGGTTGTAGCTAGCTGGCTACTGCAATGACAGAGGTAAAGAAGCACATGTACTGTGAAGCGAAGCGACAAGCCGAGAGGGGTCATTCAAAAACTATAATCAGCCTTGGAATTGCTTTACCTCAATGGCAACAGCTATCAAAAGACAGAGATATAAAAACAAAAATGGTATAAAAATGAATATAATATGTAAAAACAGAGATGAGTGAGTGGGGTTAAGGACGGAGGAGACTTCTTTGATTGTAAACACAGGACCACAGAAAGGCTAAAAATCCTGCATAGCGTGTCTTTATGACTGCTGCAGTTCATGAGAATTCTGGTTTATTTCTCACAAGTTCCTGAACTGTCCTGGATTTTGGAGGGATGAGGTCCAGCCTACCAGGCTGCTGAGGAACACCCTTCTGAGGTCATTATACCACATTCAGGAATCCCATCTGATACAGCATCAGACTGCTTATCTTTAGCATTAATAAACTGAACATTTTTTCTGAATCTCATAATTTTTCAGGAGCTCAGCTCAATTGCACAGTTATTTTCCAGGGTTTCCAAAGTGGCTCAACAGTTATTTTTCATTTTCTTTTTTCATTCCCTCTCTTATTAAGCACTGTGCGACAGCCTGCCTCTAAAAGGCACTATAATAAAGACCGATCGACTGAACAGCCTGGAGATAATGACGTTTTTGCATTTGAACTTTTTTAGAGACATCTCAGCAATGCAGGGTAAAAGTCGGAGGTCAGTGCACAAAACTGAACACAGAAACTGGTTTTATCTCATGCTGTCAATTGGACTTGTCTGAAGATTATAAGAAACACCTACCCAGACATGTTTAACTGCAAACGTGTGCAGTAGAAAGCTCTCAATAATGCAGACCTTGTTAAGGATGCTAAATTACATTTCCAATGTAAGCTTAATTCCCCTGTACATGGCATTGCCAAGGTCAGGGAAGACTGCTCTTTATTCCTACAGCTGAAGCAGCCTATTACTTTCTGCCAAGAGAGATAAGTTTGAAATACATTAAATGTGAACAAACCAAATTGCGGGCAGGTGCTGAGAATAGCATTTTTTTGTAATTCATGTTTGAAACTAAAAGATCTTGAATATTACTTGTTAGCAAGCCTACATAACCTGGAAAAGTATCTGAAACATTCTGTTAGTTTAGTTAGATGCTCTACATTTCAACTAGTTTGGACATGCAGCTTCATGGAATCTGAAGGTTTGAACAGATCAAAGTAATTCATTGAAAAGTGTTATGCAAACTCTACCCACATTAATATATTCATTCTCTCTAATAAATATGATTTTAGCCACCACCAATAAGGTTTACCTTGGCTCTATCTTTACCATTAACTGTAACTGACTAGCCCACATAGGCACACAAAAACATAAATAATAATAATTAAAATAACAATAAAATAAAATAACAATTTTGAATGAGTTTCACTGCAGGGTTCTGGTACTCTAAATTGAAGTTTAGAAATGGCCACAGTGTCCCAAAAACTGTCAATCATTCTCAACTGATTTTGTCATGACAAGAGCATTCACCAAACTATCTCAATAGTTTATGTATTATTACAAACAATTTCTGTGAGTGTGTCTGAAAAGTTTTCACATTGAGAATGTTCTGAGAACAAACAATTGTGGGCTTTGGGCATTTCCATAGATACACCATACATGCCTCAGTTTTTAGTTACTAGATGTAATTTGACAGATGAAAGAATAGTGTTCAGCTTGAAGTACCGCCAAAGCAAATGTTCCATCTGTTCTCCCCCCTCAGCGAATGCTTTACTGGACAACAAAGATGTACAACAGAAAATAACATGATGGTTCATTATTCCGTGCACTGTTTCAGTCTCTGTGAACACACGCGCGCGTGTGCTTCGCTGCGCTAAGGGCCTGGGGTGCAGTTTCACTCCTGCGTACCTGCCTCGCGCTTCACACAGCTACTCTTCGGCGTCCCGGCCTAGTCCTGTCACACGTGGGCGCGTATCTAAGGCCGCTGGCAGTGGCTTTAAACGGTGCAGACGTGCAAAACAATTCCCCCGCCACCGCCGCCCTGGCTTTGCGCCCGGGCGCCAGTGACATCATCACGCAGAGACGACGAGCTCCCGGTTTAACCCCCCCCCCCCCCCCCCGCTATCAGTACGCCACACGCGTCCGCCTCCCGTTTAATTAAGACCGCTGTAGTGGCGGCAGATCGTATTCATTCGCTAATGACTCGGGGGGGGGGGGGGGGCGCACCTCTTTCATCACTGCGCTCTCTCCCCCGGCTGCTCTACCAATCGTCTCATCCGGGTTTCATCCACATTTCATCCAGGCCAATTCTTTGACCCCCCCAGGAAAGGAGTTTTTTTCAGAAGCGTAAGGTGGGGCACGAGAGAAGAAGACGGAGAGAGAAAAACGAGGGTCTGCAGGCTCGGCCTGTCACGCAGTAACTCAATCTGACACCGTGGAAATTTCAGCCACTCCATAAACGTGTCCGCTGCAAATGGGGGGGGGTGGGGGGGGGGGTTGGTTGGCTTTCTGAGGACTTGCCGAACTGGGATTATAACATTACATGAGTAATCTACCTCTCTGATTTCATTCAGCGAGCAGGGGGACAGAGGAGCAGGAATGCACACACACACATAAAAAAGTGAAGCGCAAATTAAATATGAAAGTGCATTATGTATTTATGACTCACATGGAAGCTGATCACATTAGGTGTTCCGCGCCGAGGAGTGTCATCGGAATGGCGAAAAAGCAACAGTCGTTCATGCAGGGAGCGTTCGGCTCGACAGGGATAGAGGGAATTCAAACCTACAGCAGGAGTATATTAAACCTGAAGGCAGTGCATATTCCACCGGAGAGGCACACGCCAACCACCAGCTCAAAGTTTGAGGAAATTACATTTGTGGCCAGCCAAAATCTTCAAAGGCACACACTCTCATTTGAGGTGTGTGCCTTTCTCATTCTCTTTTATAATGAAGATGCAAGGAGTCAGGGACCCAGTGCACAAACTTCACACCCATACCTACTCCATCTTCTCATCTTTTACATTTCACATTCATATGGTTTCTGCTTTTTCATCTAGCACCCCCTTCTATGAACAGGAGAACAGTTACACAGATGTTCGGCGGCAGACACTGTAAGCTTTTTTAGGTTTACAACAAGCACATGCCTGACCATGCCATGCCTCTTTCTGAGTGTCTTTAGATGTGTCCATTATCCTGCCGGTCCACACAAATGATAACTTGGGAAATTAAATGGAACTTTGGGCTCCATGCCAACGAAAAGATGATGGTGTTCTTATTGGCTGATGCACGTAGGTATCTGAGCAACGTCAATATCTCATATGTGAAATGCAGGTTGTGCGTGCATTTATTTTATTGTGTGCATGCTATATTATTGAGCTGGTTGTATCAGGATTCATGTTTAGAACCTAGGTTTGATCCTGCGTGCCTGTAAAATGCATTTCGGATGGGTCATTTTGTTCAGGCACGAACAAACCTATTCTTTCTCTCTTCTCACCTAATTTTCGTGTAGAGCGAGCACCGTGAACTGTAAAGCACACAAGGTGCTACTGATATGGTACAATGTGTGCAGGTATTCAAACATGGAGAGTCTCGATGCTACTGAGGAACCTTCACCATTAAGGTGCAGTGGCAGTGTTCATGGCTGCAGAAATCGCTTTCAAGACAATGGATGGTCCATCACTTTATTTCCAGTGACAGTCCAATCAAAATTGATGTCTGCTGGTGAAACACTGTTTCACCGTTAACCAGGTACATGAGAGCACCGTGCTAGGGAAATGCATTGTGGGCAATCTCAGCAAAAGCTCTCCCTTCATTCCAGTCACTATTGAAATTGGAACTTGAATGCTTCTTCTTCGTAATTTAATGATAGGTCAATGTGGAACAATGCATGCCAAAAAAATTAATTCAATTCAATTTTATTTGTATAGCACTTTTTACAGAGAACTGTCACAAAGACACTTTACAGAGAAGCAAGGCAAGAGACAGAGCAAAAAGAGCAAACAGAGCAAACACCAGACCTGAATCCCCAAATAGCAAGTACATAAGGTAAAAAAAAACTCCCAGTTGGGAGAAAACCTTCAAACGGTGGTGAGAAAAAACTCCCCAATGGGAAGAAATCTCGAGAGGAACCCGGCTATAGAGGGGGAGCCCTTCCTCCACTGGCCAGCCAGGTGTAAAGTAGCAGTAAAATGGAATGTGGCAGAAATGCTACAAGGGATCTATCACAGCAAATAGAATGGGTTAAGCAGGTTATAGCTGAGGTGAAGGCTAACAGGAATAATAGAAGAATAATAAAATGGTATAGTTCAGTATAGTGCAGTTTAGAGGAGCTGGGTGATGGATCTGGAGCTCCAGGCTGCATCAAGGGATGATGTATCTTCAAACATTTTATCTTTTTGAAACTTAAAAGTGTCCTGGCTGAATTCCCAACCTACCACCTGATCAATCCCTGATTTAATTGGCAAAAAAATTGTTCTCTCCCTCTTCACTTCAGCTGATGTGTGATGAGCGTTCTGGAACAAAATGGCTGCCGTGCATCACCTACAGCAGGGGTCCTCAATCTTACCCAGAAAGGGCCGGTGTGGGTGCAGGCTTTCGTTCCAACTAAGCAGTTACACACCTGATTCTACTAATCAACCACGATAGTCATTGCTAAGGGCCTTGATTAGTAGGATCAGCTGTGTAGCTGCTTGGTTGGAACGAAAACCTGCACCCACCCTGGCCCTTTCTGGATAAGATTGAGGACCCCTGACCTACAGTATGTGGGTGCTACACATTGGTCATGGCTGAGGCAAGTTTCCTCCTCATCACTGAAAAGTGCTATATAAATGCAATGAATTGCTTACTAATTATTATTTATTAATTGGTATTATTTATGAGATTTATTTCAGGAAAAGTAGTGAAAACATGTAGAATCTCATTTTATTATAAAAACATTCAATTCAGATGCTAAGAATTGTAATTGCTGGCTTGACATGCGTTCAACAAGGTAATGCTTTGCAATGTCAGCTCCGAACTGGTTTGAACTTGTTATTCAGGTTGAGTTATTCTTTTGTCAGTCATGTTTATTTAATTATGATGGACACAAAGACAGTATACACACACAAACATGAACAAACACAAAGGTAGCATTTGGATCACATTCAACTCTCTAAGTTTTTTTTTTCATTTAAGTTACAAATAACAACAAATACAAACAAAATACAAGTTTAATTTTTTTTTAAACATTTTTCATACAACTCAATTTATAAGATAGTTTTTTACTTGAATTAATTATGCTGGCCACGGTCAGCTTTTGTTAATAAAACTAATTTTCTTCCATTCAACGTGCATCATTAGTTTAATCATTCAGAATGTTTTATAATAATTGTATGTGAGAAATATTGCTGGGAAAGAGGTTTTGTTTGTGGGTCGCCCTGGATGGGATGTGTTTGTTCATTGATTTATTGTAGCCTGGAGGCAGAAGAATGAACATAATTTTTGTGTCGAACAATGTACTGGCAAATAAACATCTCTGCTAATTGCGTAGTCTGAATGATTTCTCTTTTTAATTAACCAACTGTGGAAACATAGTTACATTAACCAAAAGAAAACAATGCTTATTCACTGAAAAAATGTAGATTAGTTAAATCCCTAATGGGTGGTGCATTGCAATGGTGCATTGCATAGCACTGTCGCCTCACACTTTCTGTGTGGAGTTTGCATGTTCTACCCATGTCCGCGTGAGCGGGTGGGTGGGTGGGTGGGTGGGTTTCCTCCGGGTGCTCAAGTTTCCTCCCACAGTCCGAAGACATACAGGCCAGGCTAATTGGAGAGTGTACACTGGCCATAGGCATGAATGTGTGAGTGAATGGCGTGTGTGCCCTGCGATGGATTGGTGACCTGTCCAGGGTGTGTTCCTGCCTCTCGCCCTGACCAAGAATAAGCAAGTTAGATGATGGATGGATAAACCCACAATAATTTAAAATACCAAATTACTGCATAAAATTGCCTAAACTGACCTGAACAAGTAATTCAAGAACACATATGTTTATGTGAGGACTGAAAGATCCTGAGATCCCTCCTCCCGATGCTATTGGATGAATAGGGACCCGCCCACAGCCCAGTATATCCCACTGACGGCCATGCTTCCAGCAGCCAAACTCTGCAGGTGGATGGCTTCGTCTGAAAGCCTCCCTTTGTTTTCATTCTGCACTTTAACTCCCTGCTGAAAACATCCCCATACTATGCAGTGAATTATGACAATTAATGTGTC
This sequence comes from Anguilla anguilla, assembly GCF_013347855.1. NCBI lineage: Eukaryota > Metazoa > Chordata > Actinopteri > Anguilliformes > Anguillidae > Anguilla > Anguilla anguilla. Next base: position 43,772,049 of record NC_049211.1, on the reverse strand, counting down.
ACTTTATATGAAACTCATGCTGATTTATGGATTCCTGCCCTGGGTGGTGCACAAAAAATCTAATTTCTGTTACCGGGGTGTCATCTCTTTAATGTCTGATAACTAAAGAAAAATGTTGAGCTTAATTAATAGTTATGCTGTAAGTAGTAACCAACCCTGTTCCTGGAGATCTACCATCCTGTTGGTGTTCACTCTAACTCTAACAAAGCACACCTCATTCAACAGCTCAAGATCTTTTTAAGCTGCTAATTTGTAGGGTCATGTGCCAAATAAGGGACGTTTGATCTCCAGGAACAGAGTTGGTAACAACTAGTGTAGATGAATACATGAATTATGTAAAACTGTCTTTGTTGGGTTAAACTTTCTACACATGTTTATGAAAATGGCGGGGTGCCCAATACGTTGATCAAAATCGACCAGTCGATTGCAGAGGCCATGCTGGCAGATCATATAGAACACTACTACTAAGAAACCGTTGGATTTACTGAATGAATACACAGGAAAATATCCAGTGTTCATTCAACTCTAACAGAGTACATGTGGTCATACCCTGGACCAGAGTAAAAAAAAAGGTTAGATTTACTTAATAAAAGTATGGACAGCGGTCGCACGGAATTAACTATGTGACGTCTTCGACCTAATAAGTTTGTCATAGCCTGGTTAATAATACTGCGTACAACCACTGTCCAACATTTTACTTTTTTGAAATGTCATACAACATAGTGAGAAGCTATATGTGACAGGTGCTGGTGTTTTGGTCCGCAAGTAGGGCAAGGTCATTTTTCAGTTTTTTACAGATTACGAAAGTGCAGATTATAAACTTTCAAATGATGTGTCATACATTGAAATCTGAAAATAGTTGAAGAAGATATGCTTATTTGAATGTTGGTACTCCTAAAATCAAGTAGCAGAGAAAATCCCCTTGAAAGATCTTGAACTTTTCACACTTCTCACAGGGAGATAATGGGTGGGAACAATAGCTAGTTAACTCCACCCCAACCACTCCCCCACTTGAGTACCTGTAAATCCTTGCCCATTTAGGGGTTACCCTATTTAACGCTTTAAAACTCCAGATGTGAATACCACAGAGACTAGAAAAATGTCTTAAATGAAGCAATACATTTGTACCATTTATAATACTAGCTTAGATTACTTTATATTCATAATTTTGTAAGAAATAAAGTGCCACAAATGCAATGGTCAAGGCAAAAAATCTAAAATGAATTTGCTCCTTTTTTAGTTCGCAATGAAATACTGGGAGATTGCGGGTTAAAGTATACATGTCCTGGATCAAAAACTTCTTTACCACAAGTTCATAAAATCTAAGGGTGGATATGTAGAACTACTAAAGATCTATGAAGCAAAAACTAAGCAGTGTACCCAGCATCTCCAAATCTACCAACAATGTCTAAATTATTAGCACTGGTCTAAAATAGCTAAGGGTCCAGAAACAAATCCAAAATCTCTCCAAAAAGGAATATAATGCTTTTTGTCCATTGTAAAGCATATGAGCCCCTTATGAAGGTTTAAGATGAAACATAGATATAATTTAAACATAATGCAAACATATAGTCACACAATGCTGCACAGTACCTAAATGTGTAATAATTAACTCTTGTATGTAGCCTATTTCTGTACTCTGTACACTCCTATGTTTTCTTGTATGGGAATGGGACGATATAAAAACATTTTTCAGCCATTCAACACGTTTTGGCAATGTTTCAACACTCTCCTCATCACTGTTGTATGCGTCACAAAAACCATTACACTACTAACTAACGCTTACATTACAGTGTGAAATATCCACATTACATAATACCACTAACCTATTTAAAGACACTCAATTTCTAAAATAACGTAATAACCGAAATATTTTGAGCAGTAATACTTACATAGCAATGATGAAATCTTATCTATGTTCAGTAGATGGAGACAGAGACAGTAAATCAATGACAGTTATATCCGCTTCTATTTTGCTCCAGAAAACGATGTCAGATAGGTCTATCAGCAAACATATGGCTTAGCTATGCCCAGAAGTCCTCAATAATAATGTTATTTTCCAAGGAATTACGAAAAATCTTTGACAACGTTTCGTTAGGTGCAACGTCTTTTAATGTTACCATATAGAGCGAATGCCATGGTAAGAAAATGTTCGGTTATGCTAACCTATAGAACGCTATTCCAAAAGAAAAATTAGACATGTTATACATCGTTAGAAAGCTTATACTCTCACCTACTGATTGAGCGTCCGCCATTTTAGCAACCTCACACAGTAAACAAACATATGCTACTACCACACGGCTTTATTTATGGGCGGTGGCTTGACCGAAACAAAGTGACAATAGCCAACGAAATCAAACATGCTAATTAAACTGCATCCCCATCACGCCTCCAAAACCCGGCTGTAAGAATCACTAAAACAAGCCGACTTTGCTGACAAATTATAAGTATTTAGTGACCCTAAAAATGTTGTTTATTCTATTGAGTGACTTCTTCAACACTTTAACTTTCGTAATATGAAAAAAAGTTTAAAAACCTTTTTTGCCTCCTAGCGCGATTTCAAGATTTGCGACTTGCGGACCTTTTCTCCAGCACCCGTCACATATTCAGTGTGCCATATATCTATACTAGTTTATTAGCAAACTATGGGCTAATAAACTAGTATAGATAATGTCCGGTCCAAGTATTTTAAAGGAGAAATTTGTTTGTAATGAATTTGTGTGGCAATAACTCTCTGGTCTGACATCTGTTCCAAGGCAGAAACCCCCCTAACCTGACTCCGGCCCAAATCGGTGGACTCTATATGAACCAGTATCACCAATACTGTATGCTGGCTGGTAGATCACGTTGTGCTGGCCATTGGAAAAGTAGATTGCACAGCAAAAAAAACGTGGGCACCCTTGACCTACAGGACGGATGTCATCACGCATTTATCACAGGAATGTAATTTTCCAAGGCAATGGATGTGATTGTGCCAAGTGTGTGGTTGAGTATTGTCAATGGTGGAGCATCGAGGTGGTTCAGCCTAGTCACATGGGGTATTAGACGGGTGGAATACTTTAACAAGATCACGCTTTTATCACTTTAAAGAAATACCTGATGAAGGTCTGATGGCGGAAGGTCAATACCAGTCATGTGATACTTTTTGAAAGTTCATGAAGTGAGGCGGATTATTCTCTGTATTTGCATGCCGAGTTCATGTGTGAAAGCCTCCCTTCCACAGCCAGCTTCCTCAGAGACCCTGCGTGGCGAGGAGAGGCATCTTCACATGAGCAAACCCACATCGCTTCGTTCGTCGCCTCTTCAGACCCCAACACGTCTCTGCTGTCTGCGGAAACAAAAACCGTTAGGCCGTCCCTCTCTGCCATTTCGATGTTCTGCTCATTTCAATTTCACCCAATATGCGAGTTAATGAGACCGGCCGAACCAGCAGCTGCCATGCAGTCTGCACAACGCGCCGTTCGCTCTCACCAAAAATAAATGTAATGGAAAATGCTACAACCAAAATGAAGCTTCTCTGACCCTCCCTGTGAAAGATGCTTGCAAAAACGAAAAGTGAAAAATGGCAGCGAGGCTGTTAAATTTTAATGAAGGCAGAGAGAGCTCAAACAAGTTGGGCGTGATGTATTGTGGAGCGATTCCCCAAAACAGCCCTTAAAGAAAGGTACGGAAACTGGCGGCATTGTAATGTTCCCGCTGTAAGTCATTTTGTGAGCTGTCGATGCTTCCGTAGCACTGGTGCCCACCTCATATGTGCCTTTTACTCGTTCACTCCTGCCTGCGCTTCAGCGTTTGCTTTATGGCCATTGCTGCTGTCCAACGCCCAGCCCAGAGGCAGACCTCTGCTTTTTATAGGCGATATACGGCCCGTATTTCTTTTCGATAAACAACTTCTCAAATAAATACAGGTGGTCTCGCTGCGAATATGAGAAGAGCAGTACAGGAGCAGGGATGTTTACAAGGCCCTGTGACTGCCAGCGGTGCGATTGCGCTGGCTCCACTGTGGCCCCTGGGGGTCCTGTCTGTGTTCCCCTGCCTTCCATTACCGCTGGCGCACCTTCACCGCCTCATTCCCATGGTAACTGCCACCAGCAACCAATCAGAGGACACTGTAGCCACACGGATTGCGGTTTAATTAATAATCCAAACTACAGTAAATCTGTGAAATACCCTTCATTGCAGAAACAAAAACGAGATTTGAGTATAGCATAACCATACATTAAAACTTAAATATTATTCTGGGGTTTATTAAAAACCTATCCCTTTAACAAAAAACCTTGGTATAGTGATGCCAAATATTTATTTTCCTTTTGCCAGTTTCTTTACAATTTCAGTCATTACTTATGGTTTTCATGTATTCATTTCCTTATCAACCTTGTGTTAAAAAAAAAAAAAAAACCCAGACCTCAATGTCAGATCGGCTCTTGACCAATGAAAGAGCAGCAGTGTGTGGTCCACTCTAGGTCTTGGAGAGTTTTGCAGATGCATTTCAACCAGCTGCTGACTGCCAGCCACACCAACAGCTCATTCAACCCACATCCACTCCAAGTTAAGCACAAAAACAGTCTGGGCCAAACAAAAACATACATTAAACTGGAAACAATATTTAGTAAAAATAAAACAAAAAAAACCTTTGAGAACATCAACTCTGCCTTTAATAATTCCTAAACATTTTGTTTTCCGATGCAAAAGGAGGAAGTACACAGAGCTATAGATTGAGGATGAGGTGAGTTTCTTCCCTGTCAGAGTTCAGTTATTATTATTATTATTATTATTATTATTACTATTATTATTATTATTATTATTTTGCTTTGGTTGTCATCATCATCATCATCACTCCCCAGTGTTACTGATGTTCTGGTGCTGGACAGCCTGCCTGCCCCTCGACCTGCCCTCCCGCCCCCGGTCCCCGCCTGCCAGCCCCCCCCACCCCCATTCCCCCACCCCCCCCCCCACCCCCCCCACCCCAAAGGGCCATGTGTGTCAGGGTTCCTGACCCAGGGCTACAATTACCCTGTTCCCAACAGTGGTGTGCAGTACAGACTACAATAACACACACACCCTGGGGCAGAGGTGTTACTGGATCAAAACGCCAGTCAGTCCACTAACTGAAACTGCCAAGCATCAAACACAAGCTCAGGTTTGCTTACAGTATGACCTATCCTTTCCCCATTCTACCTAAGGACGATGTGCAGAAAATAACTGTGCTTGTGATTGCTGTTGTGATATTTCCAATTTGCAGTGCTGTGACTGTGAAGGCCCCAAGGCCCCTTAAGGAAATGTGCTGCTGACCCCACAAGACCCGTCAGAGACTGGGAAATGGATACGAACAGCACATTACAGCAGTGCCGATAAGGTAGAAACAGCCCTGTGAACGTACCCAAACAGTTCTCTTCCATATATGAGCCGCTGTTCCTCGTGCAGCTTGCAGCAGAACAAACAAACATCAAGGGAACAGATTGTACATTTGATTATTCCATTCCTTTTAAAAAAAGAACATCTGTTCAGAATTCACAACTTAATAACCATTGTGTCTTGGGTCAGAGACATGCACAATACAATTGTTTCTGCCACACAGACTTACTGACGTCTTCCTAGACGTGTAAAAGCTTCACAAGTAAATCAAACGTGATTACCTTTAGCTATCGTGCTGCTTATTTGTAAAGAAGACAGAGTTTAATTTCTGGATCTGTCCTTTGTGTGTAAGGTCTTCCCTTTGATGCTCACCTTGATCCTTATTAAGACACTGGGTTTTCTTTGTTTGTCCAGAAATGACTGTGCACTTACTGCGGTAGCTCTGCAGGCACTGACCTGATTGAAAAATTATGTAGTGAGGCTAGCGGAGGTTCATTAGCTACATTTGTGTTCTGGAGCTAAGCATAAGGAGGGTGAAGCAGGGGAAATTATGGCTCTGTTCTCCCACCTAACTCTCAGCTCTTCTAATAGGGAGAGCTGTGGCTTTCTCTGAGGGGACACAGAGCCTATGGAGGACCCAGCACACGGAAAACACGGCCTGTCGGACAGACAGACTGCTTTTACCGGGGCTGCGGCACCCCATTTGTGGAGGGCTGTTCCTGTTTTCAAATGCCAACTTCTGTCTTCAAATATTTAATTAGCCCAGTCCACCTCTGATCTGGCATTTTGGCTACATTCATTGACAAGCTCATGAATAACAGCTGGTGAGCCCGTTTGAAAGGTTTACTAATCTGCAAATGAACTTGCATTTGTGTGTACAACCAATTAGCAAGTTGAGTCAGGGTAATTATTGGAAACAAAAACCAGCAATAGACACAGCCCTCCAGGAATAGGGTTCTGCCCCCCCCCCCCCCCGACTTAATGTAAATCTCAATGAAAACAAACGCCCCTGCCCCCAGTGCGGCAGGCCACGTGGACTGCTTACACAGAGACAACGAGGGGTCGTGTTCATTCCCACAGTTCATTCCCATCTCCTGGGGACAGAGATTTGCAATCTGAAGAAGAACGGCTGGCAAAGCAACTGCGTTTGATGCTCAACTCCACTGAGCTCGTATGAATGTTTCAGAGCAGCATCAGCCCTCCTTCAGCACAGCGAACAGGAAGCATGAGCTGGTGTGGATTTTATATGACCACTGAGGGTGTTCACTCTGAACACGGGTGTGATTGAGTGTGGATGCTATGCTAACTGCTTAACTTTAAGACTTTACCTTTGAATCCACAGCCGCCCTGTATAAAAAAAACTTGGCAGAACTATCCATGCTATGCTGACCTTGACAGATATTGAACAATTATCCACAAAATGTAAACATAAGAAAATGCAAACGTGCAGAAATGATCTTTTTCATTCAACTCAGTGCTAGTGAATACTGCTGGAGGTGCAGAATTGTTTTTAGTCCCCATATTATCTGTTTGGCGACCTTGTTCAGAACGTCATTCTGAATCTTTGATAAGCAAAGGGTGCGGAATCTGACCTTAATGGTATTAGTGGCAGACGAGAATTTTAATTGAATCCTTGACACATTTTGTTTTCTTCAAGACGTGACCTGCAGTGCCTGGGGAATGGGTCTGTGTGCCTAGTGTCTAATTTGCCAAGCAATGCATGTAGATGCAAAAGAAAATGTGGGAAGCATACACGATGTGTGCGCTACACAAACAAGGCATTTCACATATTCCCAAAATCAGATAGAGAACCAGTGTCTGATTTCACTAAAGCAATATAAGAGAAAACAGAAAGAAAGGGATGCAAGAGGACTTTGAATTTGTACAATGAGGAAGCGCCAAATCACTGTAATTTAAATGGGGAATTCAAAGGAAATCTCCCCTCCATTACTCAAAGGAAAGCCACGTTGTACATTTACATCTGAAACAATAAACATTCATTTTATTACTTACCTAGAAGATGTACACCTCGTTTCCATGAAAAAGAACATTGCAGATGTGATATATTTATACTGCTTTGCTTGTACTGATTAGTGGTGTGTCGTTTGTGAACGATTCATTCTTTTTGAACAAATTTATTTGTTCAAAAATATATTATCAAAACACTTCCAGTAAAAAAATTCACTTGCATATAGCTAAAACAGACTTTAGGCAATATCTCCCGAAATATTTATTGAACTCTCTCTCTGTTTGTTGGAGACAAAGAGATGATTATTCTGCATGTTTAACCTGAAATATGTCGTTCAAGCTTAATTCATCTACCTAAAAAGTCAGTGTTACATTTTACCCCACATTATATTTTCCCCCACTCTCCCCTACATATCATCACACCAGAATAAAAATAAATGATGTTTTGTATTTCTTTGTTGTTCTTCAGAATAAATATGTATGTTTACCGAGTGAGACTCCCATATGATCAGGGGATTTGGTAATTTTGGTACATAAAATCACAAGCCATGGGTTTAATAATTCATTTGTACCTTTTTTGCTTGTAAAAGGTGCTTATTAGTACCCAAAGTGTCAGGAATCCTGCCTGATTCTCCTTGTGTTCCGTTTTAGTTTTGTTTATTTTTTATTTTTTTATTTATTGTCTAGTGTGTATTTATTTTTATTTTCAGTTTACTTGTTTTCGCTTGCGGTTGTGTTTTCTGTGTTCGTGTGCTTGGGTGTGCGTTTGTTATTATTTTTCCCCCTTAGGTTCCTGGTTCCTGTCCACGCCCACGCCCCGCCCCTGTTCCACCGGTTTCCGCATCTGCAATCAAGCCTCCACTTACCCTCCTCACCTGCATCCCATCTTCACTCTTTGGCGTTGCTATTTAGTTTCTGTGTGCACCTTTTTTCTTGGCCAGATCGTGCCTCTGTTTTTGTCAGTGCCGTTCAAGCCTTATCTCTGTATCTTTGTGTATTCCCGGTTTTTGAACTTTGCTTGTTTTTCGACTACGTTTCTAGCCTGCCGACTTTGTTATTCTAGCTTCTGATTATTGACTTCCGCCTGTTTCCATCGACCTGGTCTCTGCTCCTGATTCTGTGCCTTTGCCTGTTTGTGTTTGGATTTCTGGATTTTTGACCTGCGCCTGTATTTTGACTACGAGACTGTTGCTTATCCTGTACCCTGGAAATAAATCTCCACGTTTTTTCACTGGACATCTGGTCTGTTTTTGAGTCCTCCCCCAGACCCTGACACAAAGGGATACATTTTGGAAATTTGTTCCTGTAAGGTAAAATTTTGGCTGCCCTAGCCAAAATTCCAGGATTGGGGTTGTAAAGATCAGAAGGCTGCAAACACAATTGTCCCGCAATCTGGAGATTGCCGTGGGACAATTTTGCGACCTTTTTACCCCACCAACCCTTGTGGCCTGCAGGAACCCAGATAAACGGATGGTGTCTGTTTTCATGTCGTAAAAGCACCCACAGGCACCGTTGGGTCAGACAGGACCCTGGTTGACCATTACCCATGGTATGGACTGTTGAAAGTGTTATATGTACGTGCATGTAAATTATTGGGAATAGTGTGATAAATGTGGTGGACTGTGAATAATATCATTTGTAATGCAGGGGATATGTATGTCCAAACAGGTGCAATGAGTTGTTATAAATTGATTTATCCCAGGTATGTATATAAGTGTTTGGGTTATAGAAAGACCACTACCTTAGACCTCTATAGAAAAGTATCTTTGAGACAGATAAAAGCATTTGGTCACGTTCCATCGTACAAAGTATCTGATAACTGTCACTAGATTTTTAATGGTTCTCCTGTGTCTACAGGGGAGGGGGAGTATGCTCCCTTGAGGAAAGCAGTAGGGGCTAGGGGTCTCTTGGTGGTGTGGAGGGTGTTCCTGTCCAGACCTTATTTAGGCATACGAAGGGAAGTGTGTAAAGTGGAAGGCTTGCTCAGGATTGCATTTAAGGGAAGTCCAAAGAAACATTCAAGGAGAATCTGCTTAACAATTCTCCTGGTACCACTGTCAAAGGTGAATCTGCTTGTCAGTTCTCCTGATATCATAGTCTACTCGTATGAGTATTTTATCATTTGTGCATGCATCATTCATCTCTTTGTGTTCTTTTTATTTGTCTGTGTATGTCTTTCCTTATAGATTAGCTGTCTATTTGTCTTGTTTTGTTTATGCAATATTTACCATTTAGCATCATTGAACCTGCCTACCCGAGGTTAATGTCAACTGTCATACTCATTATAAACTGTTTTTCCTTTTCAGTGCATCAAACATACGTGGTTTGCATATACGCTGAATAGGGTGTGCATCTCTGCAAGGACCAGTCAATGCATTGACCTTATATACGGTTTAGGGGTAACACCGTATTCGGGTTACTCACTGGGCATAGTGATAGTTTCACTGACCGGAATTGCAGCTGCACCTGGACAGATGTTAGTTTCAGTGTCCAGATGGATCCTAGTAGTATTTTACATAAATATTAATTGGGTCATAGTCCGGGATATTTAGATAGTTTCACTAACCAGATGGAGTAACCTCAGTTAGGGCTCCCTGAGATAGATGCTAATTTTAGTACCCGGACAAGCATATTTTACAGGTTAAAGTCACCATTCATGGCATGACATTATTTGCAAGATTCTAGGATGAGTAGCACCTTTACCTGCCAGGATAGATGGTCTTAGTGTCAGAGAACAATTAGATGAATGCCTGGCAGCAGTAGATAGTCTTGCTCTCTGAGGTACCAGTCTTGCCACCCACTATTTCAGCACACCTCAGTCAATACATGTATACGCAAACCCGTATTCACACAAACATCCACATTACATATTTATAAAGTCAGATAAACTCAGTTTTCCTCATTGCAAAACACATCTAAATAAACTTCTTAATCACTTGGTCTTTTAGTCCCTGTCACTAATTTGAAATCCTTACAGTTTGGTGTCTGGATCAATGTGATCGGCAGGACACTAATGTTAAACCCTTACATTCCTTAAAGAACAAAAATACCTCCACTGTACCTCTGTTTCTGAGAGGGCACATTATGACAGTGTTAGGGCATTTGTCATTAACAGCATGTAATAGTCTGTCATGGATGGTTATTGGTTATGTCTGGTCATGTCACGCTTATTTTACGAAGTTCAAGTAAAGTGTTGTCATTCTTTTATTCTTTTACGCAACTAGCCTTGACCAGCCAGCTATAAGAAACAGCAAGACGTTTAACTGAGGCCAGTTGAAAATGGCTTTTGGAAGCAGTGCCCTGTTGGAGTCATCTTCCACTGAGAGCTCCAAAAACCCTGGAGGGAGCCCATCAGATCTGGCGTAGGGCCAGCGTCAGTGGGGAAGATGGAACTGAAAGATCGTGTACACCGCAATGTCAGTGAGCCGCGAGGCTCGGCCATCTTTGGCCCCGGCAGCTTTCACACCTGGTGACCCCGCGTAGACAGCGCCAGCTGCACAGTGTCTGCTGGACTCCAGCCAAGCCTTCAGTGGCTGGAGAACGCTTAGGGCACCTCCATGCCTTTGGCTAATGGTGCATGTGACTGCCCCACCTACATGCTATTGGCTAACGGTGCATGTGACTGCTCCACCTCCATGCTATTGGCTAACAGTGCATGTGACTGCTCCACCTCCATGCTATTGGCTAACGGTGCATGTGACTGCTCCACCTACATGCCATTGGCTAATGGTGCGTGTGACTTTTCCACCTCCATGCTACTGGCTAACGGTGCGTGTGACTGCTCCACCTACATGCCATTGGCTAATGGTGCATGTGACTGCTCCACCTACATGCCATTGGCTAACGGTGCATGTGACTGCTCCACCTACATGCCATTGGCTAAGGGTGCATGTGACTGCTCTACCTACATGCCATTGGCTAACAGTACATGTGACTGCTCCACCTACATGCTATTGGCTAACGGTGCATGTGACTGCTCCACCTCCATGCATTTGGCTAACAGTGCGTGCCACTGCTCCACCTCCTGTTCTTCATCTCCCTCTGCTGCTCTATATTTAGCATGGAATCATACTTACCCTGGTTTCTATGGGGGCAAAAAAAACACATCTGTCATCTAAAGTGACTTCCGTTTGCTTCCAGATCAGTACTGTAATGTGTCCCGTACCTCTATAAATGTGTTGGACCAACATTTTTCTCAGATCCCATAAATAATTTTGTGTGGTCCAATTATCATGTGTACATCAATATTATTTAAACATGACCAGAGAATGAAGGAAGGAAATTAGTCATCATTTTAAAAGGTTTATCACAACAGAGAAAATGCATAACTTAACTGTTAAATCCCTCTCAGTCAGGGATTTAACATTAATTGAAAAAGAATGTACATAAAATATGTATACATATGGGTGTCTTATTAGATTTGAGAAAAGAACACTTCCAAGTGTTATAGCAAGAAGCTGTGAATTAAGATATGTGTGAAGTGATAAATTAAAATTTAGAAGTCATTCTTTTAAAGGTTATGTGATTCATGGTTGTTGTTGTCTTTTTAGCAAATTCCATTATCCATGGTGACATTAAATACATGAGACAATTACAATAAGGCATAACAATAACAAATGCCACACCAATCATTAATCCAGCCAACAGAAAATAAGATAACACATATCTGATTAAATCAAGAATGTACTAAACACTTTAAAATGGAAATTAATTCATTTAAAATATGCTAATATGCAAACACTTTAATGAGGCTGAGGTTAAAAATAAGTAGATGAGCAATATTTGGTAGGGCATTCGTAAGAATCACTGGTTATTGGAAGACAAAAGCTCTTCTGGGAAAAATGCAATTTTGAGTATTAAATGTGCCATCAATGACTACGAGAGACTAGAGAGCAGAAGAATGTAAGTATTGCTTATGGAGGCCTGGTCAATCGGTGCTGACTACTAAAGGCGGTACAAGACAGTGGTGAGTGTTGCTGACGGACGTTGGACTACAATGACACAACGCATTTCATCTCTAGATCTCAAACTTAAAGTGGTGGGGAAAACTCCTTCTATCTTTCTGTCATCACCAGATCTTATAGCCGACCAGGCAATGGGCAGCAACTAACCCGGAAGGGAAGATATTACAGCGGCATTTAAACGGGGTTAACCCATCTGATGTCACTTTAATAATGGCGGGCAGAGAGGGAGAAAGGCCCAGCTAGAAATGGATAAAGAGATGGAACCGATAGTCGGCGTGTAGATGGTGATCAGAGCATTAAATCAAGCGCGCATATAAAATGATGAATGGATGATTAAGTGGAGCATCATTGTTTAAATGAGCTAAATTAGCAGGCGAGAGGCAAGCTGAACAGAACTGTAATAACTGAAGCACATTTTCTATGCACGACTGCGAGGCAAAAAAGGGAGAATTGTGACAGTAAAACTGATGAATGGTGAAGGCGTGGACGGGCAGTTCTGTGGAATAATGTGCTAGAAAGTGAATGTTTTTTTCAGAAGTGCATAAAAAAGCCAAAAGAGTAAATCAAAGCAGTCGACCGCTCAGAGGGGCATCACGGGGAGTCTAAAATTATCTCCAAAATGCACAAAGGGGAATGGCAGAAATCAACGGGGCTTGGAGAGCGGTGATGAGGTCACCAGAAGGGAAGGACGAGGGGGAAAAAAGGACAAATGAATTAAAATTAGGCTCCAAGTTGGTGTACGCACCAGGCGGGTCTGAGCCGAAATACCCCGTTCTGAAGGGCACAGAGAAAAGCCGGGTGCACAGATCTTTTTTCTTCCTGAAGATGACTGATGATATTCCGAAGATATTAGAAAACAAGATTAGCGGGAAAGTGAGCATTAAACGGAAAATGACAATGATGATTTGTTGCACACAATAAAATGCTGGTCTTAATGCATTTATTGAGAATTTGACAGATGCATTCATGAAATAACTGTGCTAGACAAACAGATACCCCCCGGTTAACAGTTTGTCATGCCCCTACTTCCAAATGCAGACACAGATCATTTTGTCGGTGGAGGAGACACAGAGACAGATAGTGCTGTCTTTGCACACCCTTAGGATGGACGTCCGGGACGAGAAGCCCTAGAGACTGGACAGAATCCACCAGAAAATTAGAAAGATGAAAAAGGAAAAAATGAGTAACTGCACATTGCCCCATGAAAACAATGTGATTATCATAAACAATCTGCACAGATAATCCTGAAGGTGTCCTAAAGCATGTCCATGGGGAACTCCAGCACAGGGACAGTAATGAGAAAAATCTCCCAAATGTATCTGATAAGTGTCCTCCACAAAATACGAGGACCAAGAATAAATATTAGCAGCAGTTCTCTTACCAGCAAGCAAAAGACTGAAAATGAATTACCTTAAAGAAGTGAAATGAGGAATGAACACAGGCATTGGCGGGTAGCACCAGAGAATTATTTTCTCTGGAGTAATAAAAAACAGATTGAAGAGAATATTGGAAAATAAATTAAGGAATGTGCTTTGAAATGGTTATTCCAAGAGTTTTGGTTTGAAAAGGAAATTGCAGACACCACTGTTTTCCATATATGAAAATATAATGCAGTGGGTTTAACCGTTGGACAATTGGAGTTTATGTCCCACAGTGACTGACACATCTCCAGTGAGACCCTGGGAAATGTAGTTCTTCTAAGGGGGAGGAGCTGCACACAAAGTATATCGTCCATTCTTGATTTTCCGAAGCTGTAATTGGTAGCTGAAGGGCAGAGGAAGTTAAGCATTCTGTCTTTAAATCATCTGCCGCTCTCAGGCCCTGGGCCAGGTCTAATCCTCTCCCACACCAGAGCTACACACCAGGGAGAGTGATTCATCACACCAGGGAGAGTGATGCGTCACAGGGGAAAGTAAGTCACTGCCCATACTATTGATTCTGCAGACATGTTTCGTGTGTAAACTAAATGAGCAATCTTTATGAAAACAAATGGATGTTGCTGAGACTTGTCAGCGAGCATCAAGTCCCTTATTTTCATTCATTAGTTTTTTTTTTGTATTTTCAGAGCTGAGCAAAAAACTGACCACACTATAGTTTTGCCACCAGACTGCTTGTAATTTATATGCTGATGATAACACAAAAAATTAATTATGTCAATTATGACCTTTCCTTTAATATAAACAATACAAAATATGATCTGCAATCATTTCCTCTTTGGAAGGAAATCATTTGCCATCATTTGTTTTCTTTCTACCGAGTCAACCCATACAGTGGGTCTAATAAAGTCACATTTTACTCCAGGTCCAGTGCTCTGGCCTTCAGTAGCCATCAGCCAGTGGCCAGTTCCACAGCTGGGATCCCTGTGTCTGAGACAGTAAAGAACATCCCCCCGCCATTCCGGCTCATCTATTCACCATGCAGTATCACCAGTAGCCATGAACTCCATCCCCACAGTGCAGCACTGAACTCCATCCCCATAGCGCAGCACTGAACTCCATCCCCATAGTGCAGCACTGAACTCCATCCCCATAGCGCAGCACTGAACTCCATCCCCATAGCGCAGCACTGAACTCCATCCCCATAGCGCAGCACTGTACTCCACACAGATCAAAACACAGCAAATCCACCACAATTTAGGACAGACTGTGATTGGATAATGACCTCAACCAATGAAGGGGTGGAATGATCACATGAAGCCTGTTTGAACATGAAATTCCACTTGAAATACAAGTTGTGTAAAACTTACAAGATGCAGGATTATAAATTAAGACAAAGCCAACAATTAGTCCATTACATTTTTTCATTCCACAATATAATTGTAGGAAAGGTGGCCTTTTTAGGTTGATTATTGGAGGCAAACAGGAGAAACTGGTAGTAAAATGTATGTGAAATAGTCAAAAGTCATTTAAAAGTTTTAAAGAGTAGGCAGTGAACTTTTACTTGATTAAAAGTCATGGTACGTTGTGATCAGGGAGGTGCACAGACAGTTCTGTTGGCAATCTCAGCCTTCAGTTCACCCAGTCCAGAAGTGGCATAGAAATGCAGGGCTCACTCCGTGAACATAGCAAATTTACCATTTCCTTTTTTATCAAAAATTTGAGATCCAGACCCACAGCTAGAACGACATTCCTGACCTATTTGCGGGCAATCAATTTCTGCAATCGAGTCGCTCTTGCACACGGAAATCTGATTTCAGGAACGAAGCCTATTTCCAGAAATTGGATAAAAGATGAAATCTGATTTCTTATCAGACCTTGGAGATGTATTTGAGAAACCTGTTATTAAAGACTAAGCTGACATACCAGCGCACATGGAGTGACTGTGTGGGGGGCCTACAGTGCCCAGATGGGCCATTTTGTTACATCGGAATAAATGTGTCCTGCAGACAGTTATTGAAGAGAAGTTACACTTCGGGTGTGCAAAATAAACCATCCATCATTTCACTTGCGCCTGAAAATGGTAACATCAAATAATACCGTTTCCTTGACGTTTGATGGATGAGATGAACTTACGCTGATGAAGCAGCTGAAACAAACAAGGAATTTTGGTCACATGACATTGACAATCCAAGACCAACCCTCACCATACGTTCACATCTTTACAACTGACTACAAAGTATTTTTCAGGTTGAGTTTTGTCAGCAGAACAAGGGGTTGGTTGTCGGTTGGGCTTAGAGTAGCTTGCCAGGTTGCGTAGCAGAAGTGCTGACCCTTGGGGTCTGCAGATGTTCAGTCCATTTCAGTTCCCAGGTGATTAATAAGTAACCAGTTTAGATTCCCGACACCTATTCTCCAAGGTCTAAACTGACTGCTCTTCGAAAGAAAACTACAAAATCCAGCAAGCTTTTGAGGACTTGAGTTTGACCCCCCTGCTCTAGACCATAGGTAAATGACAAGCACAAGATGGATGGTTCTCCTCTTTATGTGTTCTGAAACGTTTATGCTCAAGATTAACCAAATAAAAGCTTGTTTCATTTTCTCATTTGGCTAAGAGTCAATCTTGGGTTACAGATGTTATATTGCCTCTTTAGTTTATTTACCCCAGGTAAATTAGCTGAATACCTGCAATGGATGTTGAAGAGGTGGCAGCACACTAGATTTCAGTGGATCAAATGTCATGACTCCATGCTAAATAAAAACCTTTCATCATATTCCTCTAGACTTTGAAAACTCCAAAAGTAAAAAATTGCATTCATCAATTATAAATCTCATAAATCTCAGAGTGCATTTATATCCGTGCAATTAAAATGATGTAACTGTTTTAAGTGCTTCTTCCAACCATCTCATAATAAATTCTATGTAAAATGCTAGTGACCATTACGAAACTACAAGCTTACATGAAAGCTTACATGTAATCTATTTTTTTTTTCAGTTATGACAGGAAAATCAAAAGGTTCAATGTGATATATATATATATATATATATATATATATATGACTGTACATCATTATGTCTGAATATGCATACTACCTGACAGACCACTAATTGAGTGATTAACTGACGTGCAGGGCCAGGGCCATGGATTCTTTGCCCACTGATAGCTTCTATTAATCGGTTACCAGCACATGCTCTACACTTCATGGTGAAGAACATGGGCTTCATGGTGACGAACACGGGCTTCATGGTGAAGAACATGGGCTTCATGGTGACGAACATGGGCTTCATGGTGAAGAACACGGGCTTCATGGTGAAGATCATGGGCTTCATGGTGAAGAACACGGGCTTCATGGTGAAGAACATGGGCTTCATGGTGACGAACATGGGCTTCATGGTGAAGAGCACGGGCTTCATGTGAAGAACACGGGCTTCATGGTGAAGAACATGGGCTTCATGGTGAAGAACACGGGCTTCATGGTGAAGAACATGGGCTTCATGGTGACGAACACGGGCTTCATGGTGACGAACATGGGCTTCATGGTGACGAACATGGGCTTCATGGTGAAGAGCATGGGCTTCATGTGAAGAGCATGGGCTTCATGTGACGAAGACGAAGGACAAGGACACGCTTCACAATTTCCCCTCTCTGCTCTTCTTTGCCTCCGCTCCTGAGAGTGTACTAAAAGCTGTTAGCATCTCTGTAAGTTAATACAGGACTACAAATGCGCTAAAAAAATTGATATTAATTCAAACCCCACAACCCAGTTTAGCATAAGAAATAGTAGATTATAGATAGAGCTTAACTCAAGGTAAATCCAATTTATACATAAAACAAAATCAGAATAAGACCAACACACTGCAGTTTCCTAATGTACTTTACACTGACAGGATGGGTGTTGTATTCTGGGATTAGTATAGGGTTAGCCGATCTGAGGTTGGTTAAACCCCATAAAGGATTTCTGATTAGCTTGTGTTGTTAGTCATTGAAACATATTAAGAGTTTTTAAATGTAGAAGTCAACTGTTGCAAAAGGTAAGGAACCACACATTAAATTATTGATTTTCAGTGTTTGAAAGTCATCCTCTAAAATATTCTCTTCTCTGCGGACAGAGAAATCCATTGCATATCAAATCGTGACAGGTAAATTGGGATTTGAGTGCACCAATAAATCATCTTCAAATAGAGTGCTTCAAAGAACCTTTTGAACATTGTTCATACATAGTGATGTGATACATTAATGTATGTGTGTGTGTATGTATCTGTGCATGTGTGTGTGTGTGTGTGTGTGCATGTTTCTGTGTGCGTGTGTAGTGTGTTTGCGTGTGTGTGTCTGTGTGTGTTTGTGAGTGTGTATATGTGTGTGTGTATCTGTGCATGTGTCTGAGTACGCGTGCGCATTAGCGTGCGTGTGTGTGTTTGTGTGTGTGTGGTGTGTGTGGTTTGTTTGTACATGTGTCTGTGCGTGTGTTCATGTTATTTACTTTGGTAAAAAGGGGCCAATGGATGAGTGGAAAAGAATAATAGAATTATCATGTCAAGATAAGTCGAGGTCTCAGTTAATTTCCATATGATTTTCTGGCAATTTCTAAAGAAAAAAATAACAGCTCAAGGTAATGTTCCAAGGTAATTTCTTCCATAAATCCGGACGACATAGAATGACAACAACAACAAAAAATCTCCCCTGGCTGGTTGGACACGTGTTGTCATATTTGTCATAAGCAAGCTCTGAAAAGCTTTTCAAGCACACTCCACATTCCTTACATCCCGAACACACTCCTACACAATCTTGTGCAGCGAGGAAAGCAGCAGGCCACTCACACGTTCGCTCCTGATGGTTAAACTCCCTCGAGCAAACACGGGGGCTGCCATTCTGCCTGCACACTGAAGAGCCATACAGCCGTTTAGCTTGAATACAGACTTAAAGTGGCACTGTGGGGATCTATTCAATCAGAGATAGTGGTGCTTTCTCTTTCATGTGGAGCAAACACAAATGAACAAGGACAAAGCTCCTGAACAGAGTGTCTCCTTGACATTCTTCACTGTTCCGATTCACCAGTTGTTAAACAAGGGAAAGATGGTGGGGTCCATTTCATTTTAGTCAATTCAGGAAATTAATGACAATTCAGTTCATTATTTTTATTGAATTTGTCCAAAATACGTACAAGAACATTGTGGGCATGATTTTCCGATTCCTGAACAGAGTTTTTAATTTCCTGAAACTGACTGAATTGAAGTGAAATTGACCTCAAACCCTGGAAGGTGACATTATCAGGACTGAACCCCATCGCCACCAGGAAGCAGAAGCGAGGGAATTCTGAGGCGAACATGCAACGTTTCCAACGTTTCAATGGGACTCTCTTAAAGTTGTGGGACTCTCTGAAGGTCATGGGACTCTCTGAAGGTCGTGGGACTCTCTGAAGGTCGTGGGACTCTCTGAAGGTCGTGGGACTCTCTGACGGTCATGGGACTCTCTGAAGGTCGTGGGACTCTCTGAAGGTCATGGGACTCTCTGAAGGTCGTGGGACTCTCTGAAGGTCATGGGACTCTCTGAAGGTCGTGGGACTCTCTGAAGGTTGTGGGACTCTCTGAAGGTCATGGGACTCTCTGACGGTCGCTCGTGCTGTAGCAGTCTGGCCTCTCAACACCAGAGCTCTGGGCGTTACTTCCAGCTCTAATAAGCAGCCTCCTAGCCCCTCCCCCTGCTCCCAGAATGCTGAGCGAATAGTACAATATTAGAGATGATGGAGGCTGCATAATTCATGATGGCGGAATCCCCATAGACGTCCAGGGGGTCAATTATTAATGCATGATTCTGCCACCGACGTCTTTCTCTCTGTCTGGCCTCTGACAGGGGAGGGGGGGCGGGTGGGGGGACCCCACCGGATGCACCTTGGCAGAAGTTTTTTTAAATTTTCCTCCACTTGTGGAGAGGGGGGGGGCACCCCACGCCTGTGCAAACGTCGGGCTGTGACATAGAAAACATGGTAAGAAAAACCTGCTGCGCTTCAGTGGCTCGTGTACCAGTCCAGACCTGGATACTTTGTCCGCAATATATTTTATCAACTGAGACATCAGAAGAACACCCTCAGATTAACCGTTAATAAATGGCAATTCTCAACAATACTCAGAGCAAAGTGATTCTTTCATGTTTCATGTTGAAAAATTTCGGGTCTGTAGGAGTATTTTCAAATTTGAGCAACATCTAAAATGTGTTTGAGCACATTTGACCCGGTTTGTTTTCCCCTTCATATAGAACAGTTTACATTCCTCCCCCAGGCCACAGAGGATAAAATATTTTGCCCACAAAACTGGCTCCTATCCTGTCCAGAATGTGTTTGCATAGGTTCACCTGTGGAGCTGCTTTTCTTATTGTCACTATTGATTTCTGTGTTTAAATGTAATGAGTCAATGACTTAATTTAATTACAGAGAAGGCAGTGTGACCACACATCAAAGCCAGAGCAGAATACAGTTTAAAAAACTTGGGGTAACACTTCATTTGAAGGGGTATACATAAGGCATACATGACACCTACATAAGCACTACATGACACCTAACATAAACATACATAACCATTCATAAATGTTTGTTCCACCTGGTGTATCTATTCATAAGATTGATATGAAAAACTATGACAATGAATAGAATAGAGAAATAGATATCACTTAATTTGAGGGTCCTAAAAATCCTACATAGCAGTGGCATGCTGGTGTCATGACAGTCAATGTCAGGACAGAATACTGCCCTTTGTTTTTAAATATTAATTTTCCAACCTGTCTAGGTTGGCCAGCTATGTCACTTCATTTAAATCATTATGTCATTATGACTTAATGAGGAACACGCAGAACGACAATGTCAATTGTCATAAAGTGCTATGTTGTTTTGATGCTGAAAGTATCATAACATATCAGTATGACAGTATATGTCAACTACAACTATGTCACTTGACATAGAGTTTGATGTCAATTTGACATTGAAAGTGACATAATAACCCTTTATGACAGTTGACACCAGGTGGAACAAACATTTATGAATGGTTATGCATGTTTATGTCACTTGTCATGTAGTGCTTATGTAGGTGTCATGTATGCCTTATGTATACCCCTTCAAATGAAGTGTTATCAAACTGGGGATAGCAGAACGATGTGGCGATTTGTACTGCAGTCCGCAAACTTGAGTTACGAGTTACAAATCTACATGTGCCAAGTAAACAGCCACCTAGCTGCCCAGCTATAATCTAAAAGCTAGACCTACGACTAAAGCTAGACTCTTGTGGCTTAAGATTTGTAGCCTAACCTAGTGTATGTTGTGTGGTGTAAAGGTATGTATAAACCAAGCAAACAAAAAAAGAAGCAAAATGCAGCATGTCTACCATGCCAGCCGCCCCCCCGCCCCACCCCCCCCTTACCGGCTGAGGGGAAGATGTCCATGTAGGGCTGGACCAGCACTGCCTCCAGGCCTCTTGGTCTGCGTTGTTATGCCTGGTTTCTCATTTTAGTTTAGTGGAACAAAAGGCATGTCAGACAAATAAACAAAACAAAACAAACAAACAAAACGTACGCAAGGGCGAGGCAGCACACCAATGGAGAAGAGGGTTGGCAGGTGTTCCCCAGAGTCCTTCCAACAGACAGAAACAGCTATTTTAACTAAATGTGAAGCTAGAATTCAGGTACACAAACCTGACTGTAGGTCTCCAAATAACAACGCCTATTCTTTCCGAATTGCACAATCGTATACGCCTCCTCAACTCTATCTGTTTGGACAAACTCTATCTACTATCTCCGCCCCTTCCTGTTGGATGGTCTTTTAAACTTCCTGGTGAGGGGACGGACTGCTGTGTGTTGTTAATAACGCAGTGCGTGCCAAATCAAAGAAACAAAATATAAACAAAACGTGTGTTTAAAGTGAGTAGGTGCCCCTATCTTAACAATTGACAAGATAGTTAGCCTATGGACATCTTTGGGAGCATCTATAACACACAGCCACAAAATCAAAGTGCCTATCCTACTTTTTCTATTTCAAACTGAGACCTCTAAGGCTTTGCAGCACTGGTAAAATATATATGTATAATATTTTTCTTGCTTTTTAAAAAATGTTTTTATCTACTTAACAATATGCTATTGCGGATGATCAAATTATTTTATTTATTGTTTCTTACTGGTGGATATATTAGCAAAGCAGCTCAGGTAAAGCACCCTGCTCAAGGCTAGGACAGCAGTACACACCTGGGGCCTGCAGTCTTTCAGTTAAAAGCCCTTTGATGCCTGTTCCTCTAACAGTGTGTGACAGAAAGCAAACTGTGGTCATGCTATGCATACATATTCGCAGGGCAGGCATGTTACTCCCAATGCAGCCTGTCAATCAAGCTTTCATTGAGATTAACTGTACTAATAATAATCATTATGAAACAGGGCAATATGTTTCTGTGGCCAGTCGAATAGGCTTAAAATAGGCTCCTGACTAGACGGTAGGGATCAGTGCCTCTTCATTAAAATTAATGGAGGTTTGGGCATGTACCAGCATTCCAGACATTGCTCGTGGTGACTTGACAACCGCAGCTCTGATAACAAACCCAAACCCTGACAATTCCTTTCTTATCCGACATAAAAAAGGTCTCCTGTTGCAGTGGCTGGAGTCTGAGCATTGCCTGTGTTCCTCTCCACAAGCCTGTCATTCTGTTACCAGCAAATTATTCCGGGGCCAAGCCATCATCATGCACCATAGCAGAAAAAAAATATAGCTGGGAGCTATTGCACTTTAGTTTTATCAATTGAGATTAGTTCAATTGAGTGAATTTCTGTTTATTTACAGAATTCAAACAACGCTGATGATTAATATGTAGCTTTTATTTTAAATGCTGTACTTCCAAATATTGTCCTAAGATGAATAAATAGCTTTTTGTTCCAAAGTGATTACAAATGAATGAAAATGGGTTTAAAAAGCATTCAGGTGCGAAGCCTGTTGCATGCTGAATCTGGGCCCTGTATTAGAGTGATTACGGTCAGTCTGGGGAGGTGATCTGGAAGAGGAAGACATGGAGGGTTTGTGCACTGGAGGGCTTGCCTCTCCCCACTGAACACCTACAGCACGGCGGCTTCCTGGTCCCATCCCGTCATGGGCTTTAGTCTCAGTGTGGTCTGAGGGGCTTTAGTCTCAGTGTGGTCTGAGGGGCTTTAGTCTCAGTGTGTCTGAGGGGCTTTAGTCTCAGTGTGGTCTGAGGGGCTTTAGTCTCAGTGTGTCTGAGGGGCTTTAGTCTCAGTGTGGTCTGAGGGGCTTTAGTCTCAGTGTGGTCTGAGGGGCTTTAGTCTCAGTGTGGTCTGAGGGGCTTTAGTCTCAGTGTGTCTGAGGGGCTTTAGTCTCAGTGTGGTCTGAGGGGCTTTAGTCTCAGTGTGTCTGAGGGGCTTTAGTCTCAGTGTGGTCTGAGGGGCTTTAGTCTCAGTGTGGTCTGAGGGGCTTTAGTCTCAGTGTGGTCTGAGGGGCTTTAGTTTCAGTGTGGTCTGAGGGGCTTTAGTCTCAGTGTGGTCTGAGGGGCTTTAGTCTCAGTGTGGTCTGAGGGGCTTTAGTCTCAGTGTGTCTGAGGGGCTTTAGTCTCAGTGTGGTCTGAGGGGCTTTAGTCTCAGTGTGGTCTGAGGGGCTTTAGTCTCAGTGTGGTCTGAGGGGCTTTAGTCTCAGTGTGGTCTGAGCTGCTTTAGTCTCAGTGTGTCTGAGGGGCTTTAGTCTCAGTGTGGTCTGAGGGGTTTTAGTCTCAGTGTGGTCTGAGGGGCTTTAGTCTCAGTGTGGTCTGAGGGGCTTTAGTCTCAGTGTGTCTGAGGGGCTTTAGTCTCAGTGTGTCTGAGGGGTTTTAGTCTCAGTGTGTCTGAGTGGGGCATATCAGAGGACACCGCCCATCAACAGGGGAGGTTCAGGAACAGAGAGTCCACCCTGACTGACACATCATTTTTAATTTCCACCAAGACGGAGAGAGATCCAAGGCAAGAGGGTCCCTCCCCTTATCCCAGACAAGCGGGTCCCTCCCCTTATCTCAGGTAAGAGGGTCCCTTCCCTTATCCCAGGTCAACCGTTCAGAATTCACACGTTTGGCAAATAGCATTTTTGCAGCTACATCATTTCCACACTGTTCTAGTGTCCGTAAGTGCCCCAAAAAATGATTGGATTGGGCATGAGTCTGGATCTTCAGGATGACTGTTACAAAGTTTTGCTTCCATTATTGCTGCCATTAGACCGATCCCCTGAGATCAGAGTTGGGGCATTATCCTGCAGCACTGCTGTTCTTACAGTTTAATTTTCACAGAAAAGTTGGAACGTATAATTGGTCAGACATATGCGCATACACGGAGTGCAAGTACAGGACAGGGCAGCAGTCATAAAAGGCTAATGCGAAAATATTTACTCTAGTGATCACTTTCACCTTTGTCACAACAATCTGTGAACCACGCCATTGAATGACACATTGACTGGAGTGTATCACTTCACCTTATGAATAAACTGCAGTCAATACCCGAGCACAGTCCTTCACTGGCAACACAGAATAAAATTGTAGATAGTGCTGGTGCCTATACGTTACCACCTCTATTATTAGCACGCTAAATTGCAAACCTACTCCATTAACAGATTGGGCCTTGTCCTCTGTAGCTAGCACTGGCAGACATACGCTGCCGACAGAAACTCCTTTCAATTACCGAACACTATTAATGTGACTCAGAGTGACCGTCTAATCTAAGATCTGTAATTAATGTGTAAGGACTGTGAATTCAGAAAATTAAAAGTTTTCCAGCAACCTGCAATCAAGTGCTGTCACAGCCAAGCAGGTCAAGGGTGGCTGTAATCATAAATTTGCTAGGGCTTGTATGACAATTTACACTCATAAACATTCTTCCCAGCACAGGTAAAAAAAATGAGTAAATAAAAAATAAAAAAACCCATTGCTATGCATGCAGGCATAAAGTTCACCTTGGCCACTAATTGCTCAGTTTTTTAATCCTGATTAAGCGTCAAAGCAATTACGAAAGTTATTTTTAGAGCGTGCCCCAATGTCACGCGTTGGTGTGCTAGCTCACATGCACGCCATGCCCTGCCACACTTAGACGATCCATTTTCTCAAACCTGCACCTCCGTTGAGCCCACGGCAATCATGCAATGCCAAAGCACAAATCCATAAACCATTAAAGGAGACGTAACGAAGATATGGGGCGGTACCCCTTATTACCCATTATTACTTACAGCAGCATGATTGCCATCAACAGCACTCAACAGTGCAGTGTTCTGCATGTGTTATTGTTGAGATGTGACAGAGAAGATGCTCTGTGTGTTATATATATGTTAAGTCTCAGACAGGATCCATGACAGCCTGCCGTGAATATGAATTGATTTTGATCCATCGAAGATTTTTCAATCCCGTAGCTATTTTTACTGCTCTATTTATAGAAGGCAGTAGACTTTTTTTCACTGTAGAACATCAGTGCATGTGCACTTCACAGCTCATTAAATCAGATATTGAATTCTGTGAGCAGAATTTCTAATCGCAGAGCGGCGGTTAAGATCTAAACCAAACACAGGACGCATCGTGGAAATTTGAGCCTTTGGCTTTAGAATACCTTCAGATTTATTTCACTAGTGGTGAAAGCAGACCTTTATAGACTTTGGGTGAAGACTGGAACAAAAGTTTGGATTCTCTAAAGTTCTGCTGATACCATAGATGTCGGTAATGGCTGAAGTTAAATAAGTAACATTTTTCAGAAACCCTTATACACCATGTCAATTTCTTTCTTCAACAGGGTAAAAGAACACAGTGTTGCCTGTGCAACTGTTTAAAAGAGTGACTTTAGTTTCGGCTCTAAATCACCTCCCAGCCTTCTCTTCCCCACCCTGGGAATGTCGAAGTGTCCTTGAGCAAGACACCTAACCCCTAACCCCTAACTGCTCTGGCGAATGAGAGGCATCAATTGTAAAGTGCTTTGGATAAAAGCGTTATATAAATGCAGTCCATTACCATTTACCATCTTCCTATGGCTTTGGCAAATTACGCTCCCCATCCCTGCACTCTGTCCAGCTCCTGTTCCCCCCTCCTCCCCAATACCCCAGGTCATAGTTTTCACATTACACCGTTCATTTTGCTTAGAAGATGCCCCTGTCCAGAGTAACTCACACAGCGTACATTTCTACACACAGTCCATTACACAGAGATGTGTATTTTTACAGAAGCAGTTCAGGCAAAGCATCTGACGCAAGGGTAGAACTGCAGAGCACCACATGTGAATTTAGAACATGCAGCCTGCTTTCCCTACGGACACACCCCACCCCCCACCACCCTCCTGAAACAGCCTGCTTTCCTTACGGACATACCCCCACCATCCTCCAGCTGAAACAGCCTGCTTTCCCTACGGACACGCCCCCACACCACCCTCCTGAAACAGCCTGCTTTCCCTACGGACACGCCCCCACCACCCTCCGGCTGAAACAGCCTGCTATCCTGAGAGACACGCCCCCACCACCCTCCGACTGAAACAGCCTGCTTTCCCTACGGACACGCCCCCACCACCCTCCTGAAACAGCCTGCTATCCTGACGGACACGCCCCCACCACCCTCCTGAAACAGCCTGCTTTCCCTACGGACACGTCCCCACCCTCCGGCTGAAACAGCCTGCTTTCCTGATGGACACGCCCCCTCCACCCTCTGACTGAAACAGCCTGCTTTCCCTACGGACACGCCCCCACCCTCCGGCTGAAACAGCCTGCTTTCCTGATGGACACGCCCCCTCCACCCTCCGGCAGAAACAGCCTGCTTTCCCTATGGACACGCCCCCTCCACCCTCCGGCTGAAACAGCCTGCTTTCCCTACGGACACGCCCCCACCACCCTCCGGCTGAAACAGCCTGCTTTCCTGACGGACACACCCCCACCCTCCGGCTGAAATAGCCTGCTTTCCTGACGGACACGCCCTAAGCAAGCCAGGGCTGTACTGCTGACCTGCCTCTAGCGCATCTCACTTCTAGTCATTTCTATAAAGAAACTTTGTTAAATATATTTCAGCCATCCGGGATTTCCTGTCCTAGTGAACAAGACAGAAAGTCTTGAGAACAAAAAGGCCTAAAGCCTAAACTTTCTCACAGTAAAAGCAAGGGCAATGTGGGGGTGTTGGAGGGGGGTGGGTGGGCGGGGCGTCATTTTTGAGCCCATGTTTTAAAGAGTAATGTCAGCCCAGAAGTCCCCATTAGAGCAATACATAAAAGCAAGGAAAAAGCTTATTTCTGTATATAGTTTTCTATGCATGACATAATATACTTGTACGTATTTTTTTGCAGAAATAGATAAATAATCATCATTCTTTAATCTGTGTTTTTTTTTTTTTTGATGATAATTATGTTAAAAAAAAAAACATGAAAATAAGCCATCAACTGAATAGGCAGCTTCTGAAGACCTAGCTCAACTCAAACTGTTTCTAGCTCTGTTAATGATCAATAAACAAATCTGTAAACATGTCGACATAAGCATAAAAAGACGTGTTTTATTGTACAGTCGAAGGTACTGTGGTTTTCATTTTATTGGGCCACTTCCTTAGAAACCTGTTCCCAACTTGATTTCAGATCATGCAGTCACAGAGGGAGAGATGTATTTCCCGTATTTCTCTCAGTGGAAAATGAGTCATTTACATTTAATGTTAATTTCTTTGCATCAACGATATTAACAAAGATAATCTATGTACAGTATAATATGGGGCTTGAAAAGGCATAGCCTGTTTGGGTGACTAGCCCACTCCATAACTCAACTGCACTTTCTCATGACATGGCTCAGTCTGGACCTCCTTTTGGAGGGAAGAAGCTAAAGAAACAGTATACCTAAGAGGCGGTTATCCTGTCCTCTGGGAAGTCATTTCAATGACACTGAGGCAGGTGTTATATAGGTGACAGGCGAGGCAGGGCAGGTGATTAATGACATACCAGGCAACGTCTTTCCAGGCGAGTGACACCTTTCTTCAGCATCAGGACAAAAAGGAGGAGATCAAATGATCCACCAGTGAAACAGAATCAGATTCTCCAGACTCACCAGGAGCTCAGCTCCCACATTACCCCTGTCCTCTGTGCTTCCGGCCCGCAGCTAGACCATCATGCACCCTGCTGTGGCTGAATGGCTAAAGTTAAGCAGGGCTGGGCTTGGATGGGAGTCCTTTGGGAAAAGAAAGTTTCTGCTGGAAGTGGTCTTGTTGGGCCAGTACTGGCCAGTTTTCCCTCAGGAAAAAACCCCCCAAAATAATCTGTGATTTTTTTCAGTAAACTCAGACATCCATGTTGTCCAGCTGTGTTACTGCCACCAAACCCTGTATTGTGACCCTCA
Organism: Anguilla anguilla; assembly: GCF_013347855.1. NCBI lineage: Eukaryota > Metazoa > Chordata > Actinopteri > Anguilliformes > Anguillidae > Anguilla > Anguilla anguilla. Next base: position 43,744,056 of record NC_049211.1, on the reverse strand, counting down.
ATCACACTTGTTTTGTGAGTTATTTAAGTGCCAATGTTGAGTTAAAGCCAAATTAAAGATAATGGCCAGACATTCGCTCCATGGTCAATACCTAAAGGTCTGAAAACCACAGGGAGAACAGCGCCAATGAAAATCTTTTCCCACAATCCCTCTGCTGTCCCTGACACCAGCTAAAGTTGCAACGCCATGTTGGGTCACTTTAATGAGCTGAGCACCATGATGAAGGAGCATGTATCGCTCTGTTCATGCGGTAACAGAGGTCAGAAGCCATTAGGTTGAAGAATTGCTTTCATTTCTGAGCAGCCCGGTGTAGGGGACCGCTCCCAAACCGTGATTACAAACCGCCTCTCCCGCCAGCCCATTTCGGCCTTCAGGCCAGGTGCTATCCATCCTCGGTGGCAGGCAGTATGAACTAAAAAAAGCATTAAAAGTCACTCCGTTCAGTTATTCTCACATTCTCGCATCGGCTGGAATGACTGGCGGGTGAATGTCGCCAACGCGTCTGATCGTTGTCTGATCTCTTTAAATCTTTAAATCTCTTTTTTATACCGACTCACACTGTGTATCAACATGCAATATGCAGCACTCAAAGCAATGATATATATGTATTTATATACACAGTATAATATAGTACAATGAATATATACATACACACACACACACACACACGCACACATATATATGTATGTGGACACCTGACATCCAACATCTCATCAAAAATTATGGCCATTAATGTGGAGCTGGTCCACCCTTTTCTGCTATAACAGCCTCCACTCTTCAGGAAAGGCTTTGTACTAGATGTTGGTGCATTGCGGCAGATATTTGCTTCCATTCAGCCAGAAGTACATTAGTGAGGTCAGGAACTGGTTGGGCAATTAGGCCTGGCTCACAGTTGGCTTTCCAGCTGATCCCAACAATGTTGGATGTGGTTAAAGTCAGGGCTCTGTGCAGGCCAGTCAAGTTATTCCGCTCCAATCTCAACAAAACCATTTCTATATGGACTTCACTGTGTGCTCAAGGGCATTGTCATGCTGAAACGGGCCTTCCTTAAACTGTTGCAAAAAAGTTGGAAGCACAGAATCATCTAGGATGTCCAAATACATTTGATCATACTATATATATATATATATATATATAAAATACAGATAGACACATATTTGGTCCAACCTCTTTGTAATTTTTTCTATTTTTGCCCTTTTCTTTTTCCCCATTTCAAATACTATTCACCATTTTCATCAATCATTCCTGTTGGATGATTACTTGACCAATGAAAGAACAGCAGTGTGTGCTCCACTCTAGTTCTTGGAGAGTTGTACAGATGCATTTCAACCAGCTGCTGACTGCCAGCCACACCAACAGCACCAACAGCTCATTCAAGTCACCAATCAACTCCAAGGGCATAATTAAAACTTGGATGAGGACCCAGAAACCCAATGCAAATCTTGTGAGCACCACCAGGACATAGTGTAGCAGGGAATGGGTCACAAATGACACCTTTCCACATTTACCCTCAGACCAAGTTTGAATCCTGGCCTGGGCCTTTCTGTGCGGAGTATGCATGTTCTCCCCGTGTCCGTGTGAGTTTCCTCTGGGTATTCCTCCCACAGTTCAAAGACATGCAGGTTAGGTTAATTGGAGAGTCTATATTGTCCCTAAGTATGAGTGTGTGAATGAATGGTGTGTGCGCCCTGTGATGGACTAGTGAACTGCCCAGGGGGTATTCCTGTCTCTCACCCAATGCACTCTGGGATAGGCTCCAGCACCTCCCATGACCCTGACCAGGAATAAACAGGTATAGATAATAGATGGGGTATAGAAAATGCAAAGCTATTCCACCATGAAACAAATCCGTCGGCACATTTGTTTGGGGCCTCCTTTTTTTGGTCCTCATAACGACTGCGCAGGTCCTCAGAGCCAAAGCTCGGTCCTCATAAGGACTGAACAGGTCATCAGAGCCAAAGCTCGGTCCTCATAAGGACTGAGCATGTCATCAGAGCCAAAGCTCAGTCCTCATAAGGACTGCGCAGGTCCTCAGAGCCAAAGCTCGGTCCTCATAAGGACTGAACAGGCCTTCAGAGCCAAAGCTCGGTCCTCATAAAGACTGAGCAGGACTTCAGAGCCAAAGCTCGGTCCTCATAAAGACTGAGCAGGACTTCAGAGCCAAAGCTCGGTCCTCATAAAGACTGAGCAGGTCATCAGAGCCAAAGCTCAGTCCTCATAACGACTGCGCAGGTCCTCAGAGCCAAAGCTCGGTCCTCATAAGGACTGAACAGGCCTTCAGAGCCAAAGCTCGGTCCTCATAAGGACTGAACAGGCCTTCAGAGCCAAAGCTCGGTCCACATAAGGACTGAGCAGGACTTCAGAGCCAAAGCTCAGTCCTCATAAGGACTGAACAGGCCTTCAGAGCCAAAGCTCGGTCATCATAAGGACTGCGCAGGTCCTCAGAGCCAAAGCTCAGTCCTCATAAGGACTGAACAGGCCTTCAGAGCCAAAGCTCGGTCCTCATAAAGACTGAGCAGGACTTCAGAGCCAAAGCTCGGTCCTCATAAAGACTGAGCAGGACTTCAGAGCCAAAGCTCGGTCCTCATAAAGACTGAGCAGGTCATCAGAGCCAAAGCTCAGTCCTCATAACGACTGCGCAGGTCCTCAGAGCCAAAGCTCGGTCCTCATAAGGACTGAACAGGCCTTCAGAGCCAAAGCTCGGTCCTCATAAGGACTGAACAGGCCTTCAGAGCCAAAGCTCGGTCCACATAAGGACTGAGCAGGTCATCAGAGCCAAAGATCGGTCATCATAAGGACTGAGCAGGACTTCAGAGCCAAAGCTCGGTCCTCATAAGGACTGAGCAGGTCATCAGAGCCAAACGGTCCTCATAGCCAGAGCCAAAGCTGAGCAGATCAGGAGGGAACTATTACTCTGTAACAGCTTATTGATGTGATAATCAGTGTGTCTAAAGCTATAGCTGCAGCCACAGTCACGACACCAATCTCCTATCCCTTAGCATGGCATCCTGTCTAGAGAAAAAGACATTTAAAATAATTGCAAAAAAAAAACAGAGAATCGATTGAAGGTTTTGAATCTGTCGCCTTTTTTTTCTTCTTTATTCTTCCTGTGAATTGTGTCTTTGGCCCCGATGGAACATATCTATCTAGTCATAATTTAATGATTTGTTTTTCAGTAGCAATTTGCTTCCAATTGTTCTGCCTCAGACACTTTAGTCGAAATTGAGCTCCAGGATATGGCAGGGCTGAGGGAGAGGGCTGTGATGTGATTGGAGAAGGGAGGAGAGGGATGTGATGTGATTGGAGAAGGGAGGAGAGGGATGTGATGTGATTGGAGAAGGGGAGAGAGGGCTGTGATATGATTGGAGAACGGCAGAGAGGGCTGTGATGCTATTGGAGAAGGGGAGAGAGGGCTGTGATGTGATTGGAGAAGGGGAGAGAGGGCTGTGATGTGATTGGAGAAGGGAGGAGAGGGCTGTGATGTGATTGGAGAAGGGGAGAGAGGGCTGTGATGTGATTGGAGAAGGGGGGAGAGGGCTGTGATGTGATTGGATAAGAGGAGAGAGGGCTGTGATGTGATTGGAGAAGGGGAGAGAGGGCTGTGATTTGATTGGAGAAGAGGAGAGAGGGCTGTGATGTGATTAGAGAAGGGGAGAGAGGGCTGTGATATGATTGGAGAAGGGCAGAGAGGGCTGTGATGCTATTGGAGAAGGGGAGAGAGGGCTGTGATGTGATTGGAGAAAGGGAGAGAGGGCTGTGATGTGATTGGAGAAGGGGAGAGAGGGCTGTAATTTGATTGGAGAAGAGGAGAGAGGGCTGTGATGTGATTGGAGAAGGGGAGAGAGGGCTGCGATGTGATTGGAGAAGAGCAGAGAGGGCTGTGATGCTATTGGAGAAGGGGAGAGAGGGCTGTGATGTGATTGGAGAAGGGCAGAGAGGGCTGTGATGCTATTGGAGAAGGGCAGAGAGGGCTGTGATGCTATTGGAGAAGGGGATAGAGGGCTGTGATGTGATTGGAGAAGGGGAGAGAGGGCTGTGATGTGATCGGCAGAAGGGGGGGAAGGCTGGGAACGTGCTCATGTCAGGATTGCTTTGGACATGGAAAAGAGCAGCTCAAGGAGCAGAGGAAATGAGCATTCTTTGCTGAATTCAAACAAAACAAAAATTACCCCCTAAGAGGAGCATTCAGTGGAACCGGGTAGGGTTAGGGTCTCAAATCACATCACAGCCCTTTCAGCAGTATCTTCCATGAACAAGGTCACTCCGTCTGTTTACTCACATGGTCAGATAATAACGGCACACCACAGGAGGCCATTCAAATTTCCACACGTCCATTTTTAATGGGGTACAACAATATACCATTTGTTATTAAAGTTGAAAACATCGGTTTAATACTACCCCCCCCCCCCCCAAAATAAAAAAAAAAAAAAAAATAGCATCAATCAATTCAGTTGCTGAGGTTGCCTGTGTCTTATTAAATTCCGTGTCTGTCTTTTTACGTGCAGATAGAGCACATTCTCCCGATTCGGCACAAAGAAAGTCGTTTTTGGCTTCGGCACTGCATTTCAGCATATTTCTGTTTGACAGGGAACAACGTGGCCGTGCTGGGGGGGGGGGGGGGGCGGGGCGGTGGGGGGGGGGGTGGTGCGGGGGGTGGGGGTGATGCTGGAACGATAGCCAAGTTGCTTTGGTGTGATTGACAGGTAACATATTGCGTTTCCCAGGGAATGGATTTAAATCAATCAAATTGCAGACTGCATGGATTATAGGATTGCCCGGCTGAAAAAAAAAAGTCAGCACAGCAAACCTCACTCAAAAGGCATGTGATACTGACTTGCAACATCATGTTTTGAACAAATAAACAGAAAACAAACAATTTGTCATATTTGTTCCACTGCAACGTTCCAATGTCATTAATAAGTAATTTGTCAATAAAATGTCAAAACACTTATTTCAACCTGTCGAATTAAAAATGTAAAAAGAAATTGATAAACAAATATGCATTGGTCACTGACAGGAGGATCCTTTGCTAGTTGATAGCAATACCGGCAAAAGTTCCCTTAACAGACAGACATCGCATCCAGTCAGCTTGCATTTGTCAACATGCAATAGCACATCCTCTGTTTGCCGATAGCCCAAGTCATTGTGTCAGGTGGCCTGCGATCAGACTGTGCGACTGGAATGGGACCATTAATTGCAATATGGAGGCCTTGTAGATTTTGTAATGAAGTTGCCAGTTTTCATTACACTGGCCAGTGTTATGTTTAATGGGAGCCATCCCATCCCATCCCGTTTTTTTTTTTTTTTTTTGCCCGCTGACTGAGTTTATTAGCAGTTGCTTCGTTCCACTGCAAGACTTTGCCATTATAATTCACACCAGAATTCGCTTGTCTCGTTAGCCATCACATTTGAGTCTGGTGAGTTTGGCCTCGCTTTGCTCTGGTTTCACAGACACTGAATGGTAGCGAGGCCGCCTTGGACTGTGGCGTCCTGCCTGCTGAAGCAGTCTCCACCCGCATATTACACAAGATTGCGGTTTCCTGGTCTGGGAAGCCAGGCTTCGGAGGCAGTCTCATGGTCTAGGAAGGCAAGTTTTGGATGAGAGAGTGCCGTTCTCCAATCTGGGATGACAAGTTTCGGTTTGGAAAGTCACACTTATGCAGTTTTGCCAATTGCACCTCCCTCCACAGTCTGACAAATGCTTAACTCCTAATTAGCTGTCAGGAATTTTAATTAAGGAAATAATTACTTTGTCTTAATCACATTCTCTTTCCATAATAAGGGAACAGTACCTTACTGAGAGCGTCAGCAATCTTCTCTTGAGCCTTTTGGACCAAACATATTTTTGGCGAATGATGGTGAATGATGGCTCTTTTAAACAACACAATAAGCTGAGCATTACTTTTCTTTGTCAGTAAAGCTTTGGTCTGATTTTTTATGCTGGCTTGAGGTTTTCTGAAGGTAGACGAGTGTAATGGGTAAGGTACCGTGCTCCCAGAGCAGTTACCTGGATGTCTCAGGTTGGGTTGGCAGGTGAGACACCGTTCTGTTACTCATTAGCAAGATGCTTGCCAGGTAAACCAAATTGCTACAGTAAATATCCTAAATAAATGAGAAAGGACACTGAGGAGTGCTGTCAGCTAAGAAACTGAATTATTGAAAACAAATAATAATAAAGTATGTGCTGTAAATACAAAATCCTTACAAACTCCAGGCTAGTGTTCAATGAACATTTGACCTTTGATTTACAAGTAAAAACAACCTTTTTTTCCTTTTTTTTTTTTTTTTACAGTTTTTCAAGTTACCTTCAGTGATTGCTAAACAGTCCAAACTGTATTTGTGAAGAAAAAAAAGACTAACTGTTGCTTTTATAGTTGTTAGTCGATGTGAAGCACAGGCCATGCAAAGATGTATACCTCACTTCCAAATTTGCTCAGTTTGCCGTTATCTGCATTTTCTCTCACACGTTTACATTCCTCTGGAAAGCAATTAATTAATCAATTAATAATTAAACTTGCACTAGTTCTTTGCTGAAAACAAAAGTTAAATGCTGCACTTTTAAATCACTTCATTGTCTTTCAAAGACTCTTTTGTTTTAATCTCACTTTTTTACAAAATAATAAATATTTATAAATAAAATTTTGATTTTTGAACTTTAACTTGGTTCCATTCATGTATGCTTTTTGCTGCTGCGTTATATTCTACATTCTTTAGAAATATGCATCAGATTTCCTTACAAAATGAGTGCTCAAGCATGACACACAATAACTGAGAAGGGTAATATATTAGATTCTCTTTAACTGGATGTGTTTAATTGAGAAATAGAACTGAACAGTCAATCGCCTGAAAAAGGCCATAATGAACACGCAAGTGACTCATGAACAGGGGACAGGAATTATGAAAAAATGAATTTCCTAAATGATTTTATCACGTTCCACATGCACGCTACCAATGTGCAGCTCAAACAATGTCACCACAGATAATTCACCCACTAAACCTTAAAGGTGTACGATCACAAATATGCGATTGGAATGTTCTGAACTGAACATAATGCTGATGTCACAATCACTGCTGGTAACTGTAATCAATGGAGTTCTAGAACACCGTCTTGGAATTTTGAAAAAAAGAAAATTCCAAAAAGCCCACTCTTCAAAGGGTTGAATACAAAGAGGAGAGGAATGATGTAATGAAACTGCTAGGGGACAGCAGAGTGACTGTCCGTCTGGTGCACACTGGAAAAAACACCTGCATAATCTCTTAAACTCGTCTCGCCTCAACAAACTCTGACTCCTCCCTGTTACTAAGCCACGCCCCTTTCCACTGTGCTCAATGCTCCTGGACATAACTTGGCTACATTTAAAATGAACCCTCAAATCCACTGAGTTACAGTACTTGTCGCTGCTAAATGTTCCCACTCTCCCTTGCACCTCCCATGGCATGTCGTTACGTTGTAGGTTTGCGCATTGACGCTTGCTATTCCCCAAACATCCTTGCATGTTTTTTGCAGGTCACTGTGCTGAATAGTGTCTGCTAAGTGACTTACTGTGTAATGTGTTCCTTTATAGGCCTAAAAAAAAGTTTCCAAAATTCAGTAATGATATGGAGAACAAATATACTTTCCTCCAGTTCATTCTTTGCTGGTCCTTTTTGTAGCCTTGTCAAAGCTCAGTATCGGGCGAGCTACATTCTGGCTGTTTGTATGAAAATAAGAGATGTGCAGTCAATTTGCCGGTAAGCGCCGATCGTGTTGAGACGCGACTGCACCGGCACATTGCTCATTCACAACACTGGACGTGTCGGCTGAGTGACGGGCATTGATTTATGAATACAGCATCCATTATTCATTGACAGGCCCCTGGCTGTCAGGCGCTCTCCCACGGCTTCGCTTCCAACGGAGGGGCCATCGGTGTCACCTTGGAAACCAGGCCTGACCCTGAAAGCTCACCTGTCATCCCACCCAGAGCGCAGCACCTGCCAGGCTCTGCTTTAGAAGACAGTTTTCCCAAAAGGCCTAATTCTTCCCGATGATGTCACTGGGAAGGACCTCTGCCCCTGTTTATTATGAAACCGATACATTGTCATGCTCTCTGCGATTTCACTCATGCATACGCAGGTAGTTGGTCCTCCTCGGTTGAGCAAGCCGGTGTGTCGATGCAACGTTCCCCTCATTTAAAGTTCATCTTGACGGATGACGCACACGGCCATTGCTGTGTTCCTTTTGCCTCAGGCTCCTACAGTCCATTACACAACACACAAATGACAATAAAATCACTGATATAAAGCAATTTTACAAAATGAAAACATTCAGAAATGTTTCTGTGATGACCTGGCTGTTTTACGTAGCCTTTGGCACATGTGATGTTTGAGCTCCTCTGTGTTAACTACAAGTCTGTCTTTGTCAAACAATACGGCTATCCCAAGCCAGTTTACAAAAGCACTTAAGATGCAAATAAAAATACTTTAATTAAACTTGGCAACAGCTAAGTATCATTAAGTTTGAGTTTTATGTGCTCACAGAACTAAGCATCGGTAGGTCAGATGTTTTGGCAGCTGCACAGATACTATTGGTCATGCATGATATTGTATGGTTTTGAGTTTCTGCAGAGGGGAAGATTCCCCAACAGTGCATCTAATATCAGTATGATCTGTTCCAAAATGTGTCCAAACAGCCACCAAATGTTTTTCACCATCCCGTTTTCAACACAAAGCACTAAAGGGCATTCAAGAAGAAACGTACTGATTGGCCTAAAACCATCTGGCAAGACAGAGTTTCAGTTGTCCTCATTACTATTCTATTAATGATCAATTTGCATGTTACAAGCTGGCCACCACAAGGCCATATAAGCACAGGCATTCTTAAGAGCAGATGTTAAGTAGCCAAATGGATTTTAGTGTTTACTCACAGTATGCAAATGAACACTTCAGCTGAAATCATTTTTGGAAATTGAGCAAGAAAAACATGCTTATACTCAACAACAAATGTGAATGAAAAGCTCTAAAACAAACCAACCGTGTTATTCAAGCAACTGTAGCATTTGCTCAGCTGTGATTCTTTCTCCTGGGAGAATTGTGTAGCTTACATTTCTACATTTTACCCATGTACTCCACTTGCTTCTTGAAGGAAATTCAGACTTTATAATGATACCCAGCTCAAAATGGCAGATCCTTGCCTCGGGACCTCCCTACTCATTATACCAAATCACAAAAAGACAATCACACTACTGCCGACTCTGAAAACTGAACAATCAACAAATATTAAGATAATAGAAGTGAGCTGACAGAGGATAAAAGGTAAAGAGAATGTACTTTATGCATCAAAACTAAATGTTGGCCAATTTGAAAGACAAATAGAAATTAGCGTTTGGAAGAAAAATCCAATAAATAAGCACATATGTATTCGTAAGCACACTAACGGGATACCTATAGTTCTTCTCTGTACAAAGTGGATGGTAAAAAGCCTCACCAAACCAGCCAGGCACAGGTGGGAACAATGCTGTTCTACATGCCTGCCATTTAAGCAATGCAGTGTCCATTGCCTTCATTTGATAGTTTTAAGTATTTTTAATTTTGGCTAGAAATAGCTGTACAAAATAAGTATTGTACCTTACTGAACCTGTGTTCAGCAGTTGTCTATGACCATGAAATGCACTTTTTGTACGTCGCTTTGGATAAAAGCGTCTGCCAAGTAAATGTAATGTAATGTAATGTAAGTAAAGGCGACATTCGCACTCGGTGAGGCACTTATGCCCATTCAGATTGCAGGAGTTCACACCTGAGATCGTACATACGCAGCTCCAGAGAGGTCCACTACTGCTCACACTAATACAAATTAGTACAAGTCCAAGCCTCAGAGATTAGCCAATAGGATTACACAGACTATACAATTCACTGCCAATTCCCCCATACAAACTCTATTGCAGCACTGTGAGATACTTTACTTTTAACTAGTTGTCTGTATTACAATTTCTGTGAGTATTACAGGAATGGACTATATATATAACACACCTGTTTAAAATATTGGATTTTTTTTTCTTTCAAAAGCAGAGACACTATCTGGTTTGCTGCCACTCTACTGATTGACTGCTCACTCATTAATTCAGCTGTGTGATTACTGAGGTACAACAACCTAACAGAATCTTGGCACCGCGAAAATGCTTTTATCATCTGTAGTGATCATCCGCACACATTAGGTCAGCATTTGCAGTGCCCATTTAATCATTTCACAAGTTCTCAGTGCCATCTTTTCCGTGATGCCAAAAGAATACAATGCCAAAAATACTTTTTTTTTCCATTGCTCTCTGCAAATTAGGGAGATCATTTAAAAAGCTTTCAACAAGCCAAAAGTAAACAGGCTGGTTTCAAAAATGTTGAAATGAAATAAATGATAAACGATCCAGAGACACAATCCTCAGGTACTAATGTGTTTACAGAAGAAGAAGAGGAGCCATTTAAAAGCCTCTTTGCAGTTTAAAATGTTTCTGAAGGCACATTCCGCTCTGACTAAGTGTACACACATTGGAATAACGCATTTGGCCATTTCCATAGAAATTTCCATTCATCAATTATTAATCATGATATCAGAATGCAAAGTTACTGCTAGGAGAACTTCCCTTCCTACCCATCCTTTCAAACAAAGAGCAATGGGACATTAAACTTTGAAGCCGTCGGTTAGACACTGAAATGCAGTTTGCTGACTTAGGGAAAGGCAGAGGGTAGACAATGGCCTGCACTAAAGGATGAACGCAAAGCCACTTACGACAAAGTGACTGAGGCATGAAAGCATCACATCGTCGCAGCCTGCAGGCTTAAATGTGCAGCCTCTGGAAACAGACGTGGCAACAGGAGCCAAGGGCATAGGTACCGATATATTAATCAAATCATTGAAGATGTCTTGGACTAAATAGAAAAGGAGGACCTCATCTTTTCATTGTATAAATGACATAAATGGAAATCATGAGAGGAACAGATACAAAAGAATGGATCACTATTAAGACACACACGTGTCGATTTTTAAAACTGCAGTGGCATTTCTGATATGTCTCAGACTTGTATTCTGTGCTTGTTCTTGTTTTTTTGAAACCCATCTTTAAAATTCATCATACTGTAGCTAGAGGAATTAATGAGTTCTTTAAGGTCTTCCCTGGCCTGACTAAAAGACAGACAACTCACAAAAAACATTCCAGCGGTTGCTTTCTAAGATGGATCATTGCATCATGCTTTCGCCTCCTCCAACTGAGAGAAGCGTCAAAAGTTTGGGTTGTTATTTATTCATCAGATCAATCTCCGAAACGCAACCTTCAGCCTGACACCCTGTGTATGTCTGAGCGCTGAGCAGGTATCTCTGAACAGCGAGGTAGCGAAGAACAGAGACGCAGTCCATCCCTCGCTGCTCCAGAGAGACGTAGTCCTTCCCTCACTGCTCCAGAGACGCATGCCTTCCCTCACTGCTCCAGAGAGAGATGCGTGTCCTTCCCTCACTGCTCCAGAGAGAGACGCGTGTCCATCCCTCACTGCTCCAGAGAGAGACGCGTGTCCTTCCCTCGCTGCTCCAGAGAGAGACTCGTGTCCATCCCTCGCTGCTCCAGAGAGAGACGCGTGCCCTTCCCTCGCTGTTCCAGAGAGAGACGCGTGTCCTTCCCTCGCTGCTCCAGAGAGAGACGCGTGCCCTTCCCTTGCTGCTCCAGAGAGAGACGCGTGCCCTTCCCTTGCTGCTCCAGAGAGAGACGCGTGCCCTTCCCTCACTGCTCCAGAGAGAGACACATACCTTCCCTCGCTGCTCCAGAGAGAGACGCGTGTCCTCCCCTCACTGCTCCAGAGAGAGACACATACCTTCCCTCACTGCTCCAGAGAGAGACACATGTCCTTCCCTCACTGCTCCAGAGAGAGACGCATGCCCTTCCCTCACTGCTCCAGAGAGAGACGCAGTCCTTCCCTCGCTGCTCCAGAGACGCATGCTTTCCCTCACTGTTCCAGAGAGAGACGCGTGTCCTTCCCTCGCTGCTCCAGAGAGAGACGCGTGTCCTTCCCTCGCTGCTCCAGAGAGAGACGCAGTCCTTCCCTCAGAAAGCAGACCGGTTATTACTGGGTCCGTGGGGGACCTGTTCAAAGCGACGGCTGAATGCTAATGCTATTTCCTGCGCGCGCCCCAAACGTGAGCCAATGCCGCGCTCGCCCCCCGCCCCGCCCGCAGCGACGTTCCAGAGCCGCGCGGGTTCCGCCGAACGTCCTTGACGCCGGCGAGAGGAGAGGGCGAGGGCGGGCCGGCGGGCACGGCGCTTCACAGAGTGTCATGGGAAAAAAAACTCCCAGCGACAGGAAATGACACAGTTCAAGGTGATGTGACATCTCCGGGACACCGGGCATGAGATGAATCTTTGAATTGCACTTTCATCTCTGTTCCACATGGTTACAGGCAATACAGATCTGACAGACCTCGCACTCCCCCCCCTACCCCCCTGCTCTGCCCGACCCCCCATACCCCCCCCCCCCCCCCCCCCCCCCCCCTTAGGCTGGAGCGGTACAGGAGAGCTCCTCCTCCTGCCAGTGATGACATTATTGCAGGAGCACAGATCTGGGCTGCAGAACAGAGACCCCACTGTGTAGAGCGTCCAGGAGAGGCAGCAACAAGGAGTACCTATGCATCAACCGCTCACACACACATACACGTACACATACACGCACACACGTACACAGACACACACACACTGACACACACACACACATACGCATACACACACATGGACACATACACACCACACACACACAGACATACGCATACACACACATGGACACATACACACCACACACACACGCAAACACATACACACACACACACCACACACACCTACACGCACACACACACACACACACTTCAAATGAAGCCCTAAATATTTCAATTAAAAAAGGCATGAAATAATATTATACAAGGTAAAGAAATCTGAAACAAGCATAATTTAGTGAGGAAGAAGAACTTTAATAGAATCATGGCTAACATCGAGAACAATGCCACACATCCGTAATGGACCCTCACAAGATCACAATTTAGTAAACTTTAGCAGAGCTTTCCGGTACGATGCACCGGTTGCTCACCAGCTGGGCCAATCAGCTGTCTGGAGTCCCGGGACAAGCTTATTTCTGTCCCGAAATAGTTCACATGTTTAAGGAACAGGCCAATCTCATCAATGGCTGGTGGCCTACTGTTTTGGTGTTAACCAGCTCGTAACAACATGCGTTCCTTTAAGTTGATGAAAACTTGTGTTAAGAAATTTGTGAGCTGGAGAATTCCTTCAGGAGGGCCAACTACCAAAACCTGAGAGATTGCAAAGTATCCGGTTTGAATACTAACACAGAGTATCTCAAAAGAGTGTCCTTTTGCTTGCATCTTAAAATTGGTGTACATGGTGAGCGTGAGGAGGTATTGCTATGGCTTGCAGGATTAGCCCTCCCCCCCCGACACCCCCAGCTAAGCCTTGTATTCCTCAGGAGCATTCCATCTCCTTCAGAGTTCAGTGGGTCATATCTTGGGCAATTTTTTTATAATAATCTATCTATATTCTGTCATATAATTAGCCAGTAAATCACACTGTTGCGGATTTATCTGAATAAACAGCTGATAACAGACAATCTGTTGCACGATTACAACATTCATGGACCCTCATTTATATATATATATAAATTTCAGAGGAAGCATTGTGTATGCATGAATGAAAATGCTTTCCTCATCAATTCTGCACTGTTTGCACGAACATTGATTGTCTCTTTTGAATGGTGGGGTGGTGTGTGTGTGGGGGGGGGGGGGGGATGTGCTTAATCACTGTATTTCCACTGCAATTCAACTTCATATTCTATTTTATTTTTTCCACAAAAAGAGAAACAGAGATAAGCACTGTCTGCTGAGATTTTATTTAATCTTGTGGGCATCTGACAAAGTCCAGGACAGAAAAAAAATGCACCTCCTGTTAATTTATTTATTTAAACTGGGATTTTGAATTCCTTTGCTAATTACTGGACTGAATTCCCCCAGCATCTCTCTCTCGTTAATTAGAGAACCTGAATACTTCACACTTGGCTTATCCTCGACAGGGAAGAGGGACTACATGAAAAACCAGCCAGCATGCCTTAGTCCTGCTCTGGTGTTGATAAAGAACCAAGTCATCCGCTTCTCAACCTTTTCACAAAGGAAAAGGGACCATGCATTGTGCAGAAATGCAGCTAGTTTTTACAGGTTTACACCAGGTTTCCTAAATATTACCCATTGTAGCACAAATGTGGAACTACGGTGATGCATTCTCCCTTTCTGGTGTTTTGCTGTACGAGCATGAAAGCCGATGTAGTCAGTAATGAACATTAGTTTACAAATTATAAGACATCTGGCTGAGCGCTGTACATTTGCCACAGGTGAGAAAAAGTTTTCCTTTTGTAGCCAACAACATAAAGAGACAGAAAGGGCAGTGTTAATTACTGTTAGCATGTGACCAAAATGAAAACATTTGTGATCATCTTTCCAAAGGGAGTATGATGTCAATGCCAAGGGGGTGCAATGTTTGGGAGGGATTCATCGTAAAGTCCACACCTCCCAGGAACTACAGCGCGCTAGCAAACGGGCCTTTGGGAAGCAGTTTAGGCACAAACTCATCTAACAGGCTGGTCCTTTCGGCCAATGGGAACACAGAACACAGCACTCCTCTTTTCTTTCCTGTGGCGGATCAGCCCTGATTGATGATTGGCTGCAGTTAGCGGGCAGAGCCGCCAGCTGTGCCTCTTTCAGCCAATTCGGCCCAATCACCACCAGTTTCACAGCCACTTGTGGGTCAGAAAATCCAACTGGATTTTCGGCTTTAATTCTCCCTAAAATCGTGTTAACAAAATAAAAACAAACGGTTTTAGTTATAATGACAAGACAGACTCATTCCTTGGAATAAATCAGGTTATTTTCATTTCCTTAATGATTTATTTGTTATAACAAACCAGTTGGAAGCTTTGAAGATTTTTAGACTGAAGAATGCTGAGTAATGAAATCAGTTTGACTTCTTTAGCAGATAGGCTACATCGTTTGGGCAATGACAAACTTAGTCAGGTAGAGGCGAAGATCCCTTTCCCATTTTGCCCACCTTTTTCACGTTTGACTAACGGAGGTTAGGGTGGCACCTGTATGCTTTACTTGTGACTCAATTACGGCATATGAAATCTCACCTGAACCTTGAAACCAAACAATACCACACACCTGGGCTGCAAGAGCACAATGCTGACATCACCAGCCAAGCCACTGGGGATGCCAGTTCTGCCAGAAAGAAACCAATCAGGAGCCATCACCAGCCAAGCCACTGGGGATGCCAGTTCTGCCAGAAAGAAACCAATCAGGAGCCATCATCTTTGGATTTCTGAGCTCCTTCTCAGTTATGGAACACCTCTGCACCTGAGCTGAGTTTTGGTGTCAAGTGTATTTTTTTTGGTTGGGGGGGGGGGGGAATCTAACAAAGTGTGTGTGGGTGTGTGTACACTGACATATCATATTGTCCTAATATTGTGTGTACACGTTTGTTTGCCCATTATTGCGATGTGAAATTATTTATAACCCAACAGAAACCAATGGTAGTATTCTGCTCTAGGATTTCAAGATTATTCAAAGAAAGCAGCCGTTTAACTAAACCTTTAGTAAACAAAAATAACGCAAGAAACAACTATATGCACATTGGTTTATATTTATTCCAAAGAAAAAAATTGTTCTTCAGTAATAATGATTGAAATTATTGTCTTTATTAAAAGATTGATGAAACTATCCTCCTTGATGAAAAATTAGTTTTAACTCAGTGTCTGCACCATTTGTAAATTTTTTCAGGTAAGAATACGGCACATGAGACAGGGACAACGTGCTTTGATATGGGTAATCTGTTCAGGTGAAATATTATATAGCAACAAAATGGCCTGTTCTGTTGACCTGGCGACCAACATGCTCCTGTTGCTCTCTCTCTCTCTGACATCCTCAATCATCAAAGCAAATTCCTTGGCCAATTAAGAGATGTGCTGAGGCCCTCATAGATAAACAAATGCAGGGTGTTCCTGACAACCACTCTGACAGGAGGCTTTCATCATCTCTCTCTGCAAACATCAGAGCGCGACTCGATTAAGATAAGGAGGGCCTGGTGCGGGGCTAGATCTCTGCCGGGTCATTCCTGCCAGTCACTTTTAACATTCTCACACTGTAATAAAATAAAACAAAAGAGCAATCTGACATCCAGCTGACAATATCAGTTGAAACCCTTAATTTCCACACAAGTAATCGCTGTGGAGGTTTCCAAGATTGGAATTTAAATTATCCAGGCTACGCCAGAAAAATGCACAAGCCTGTGTTCTAGAATTCCACTATTTTCAATTCCCAGTAGTGATTGTTACATTAGAACGTTCGGTTAAGAATGATCCAATCACAGATTTGTGATGTCGCACCTAAAGATCCCCTAGCACTTTTTAAAAGAGAAGAAACAGGAAGTGTCCTGGTCAAATTCACACAAAAAAATCCACCTACATCTGCCCACGCAATCCCCCCCCCCCCCCCCCCCCCCCCCCCCCCCCCCCCCCCCTTCACCTGCCAGTATAATCCCTTGCATTGCATTCCCCACCAAATTTTATTCCCTTGGCTGTCACTGCAAAGGAGAAACAAGTTCTCAGTTGATCAACTGCATTATAGACGTAAAGTAATTAAATACATTCCTCCAGTACCAGCGGCCTCAGTAATCCCATTCATCCCATAATTCCACCGTCCTCAGATGCAATAATTGCTCAGCTGGTGGACTGCATTATCTGAGCACACACAGGGCCTATCACAGCACGTGCTCCCCCAGACTGGCTGAGAGAGGAGGGGAGATAGGACAGGCCTGCAGTTAAACACAAAAGAATATAATTTACCCACTGTGGTGTGCTGGTTTAAAAGGCTGGCCACAGGTGGTATGACATGCATATTCAGAAAGACAAAAAGCCTTAACAGACAACATTAATACTGCTTAAAATGCATGAATGGTGCCTTAATTAGACCATTAATCATCAGACACTCTCAATGGCCCCTGCTTGTCTGAAGGAATGGCCTACACAACCTCAGATACAGTCACCAGGTATTCTTCCACTGACACCACTTTACTGTAAGTGTGTGTTAACATGTTATTCCGTCATCTGTACCATAAATGAATCTGAATTTGATTTGAAATAAAACAATGAGGAAGCCAGTGAGGTTAGAAATAAAACAATGAATATGAAGTCAGCTTTAATATGAGGGTATTCACATCCATATCGGGTCATCCATGTAGAAATCACAGCCCTTTTCATACATGGTACCTGTGTGTGTATGTGTGTGTGTGTGTCTGACTATGTGTGTGTGTGCATGCGTGTATACACAAAACTATTTACAATATTCTAACAAATAGTACAAAAAAAAAAATTTTAACAAAAAAAATAAATTTTGCTTAATTTAGAATAATGCCACAAATAAAAAATTCCATCCTACGTAACATTTATCTCCAAATGAACTGGGTCAAAAAGCGAATAGCAATTTGCAAAAAAAAAAAAAAGGTGTTGCCTGCTGGGTTTTAGTATTATAAGGTTTAACATTGCCTTGTATTACTGGTGTTGACACTGCCATCAGGAAACAGTCATAACTCAAATTGGTAAAAATGTGCATTAATAATAAATCAAACCTCTTTTTGACCAGTTCCATATGGACTCCGGAGAGTTTTCATTGTTTTTACCGCAGAAACTCTGCTCTATCAAACTCGGTTAAGATTTAATGGCATTTTCGGCCGTATCATCCAACATCTTAGTCCATGAATGCATACAAGTAAATATTTTAAGCTCATTCATGATATGCATGTACTAGCAAAAATATCAACTGCAGAGAATGACATGCAGCGAATCTTTTACAGTCCATAGAATTTTAATGCGACACATTAAAACAACTGAGCCAACTCAACATATGAAAAAAACATGTTTCCGCAGACATTAAATTACAAAATGACACTGATTTGCAATGCATGAAGAGAATCTGATTTGCACCAAGGTCATATGTGATGTCTGATCTGTGTAATATATGATAAAAAGCTAAGCCTTTCATCAGCCTGGATATAATGCCATGTCATGTGGGTCTCTGGTCTCCTCCACACTGGCAGTGTGACTGTTTGATGTGCTGTGATTGAGAGGGAGGGGGGAAACCCCTGGGACCCTGAGCAAACGCTGAACACCGCAGCAACAAAACTGCAAAAATGAAACAGTGGGGCATCCATTAGAGAGCCAGCCCCGGCTGCCACCCCCGTCTCCTCGCCTAATCAAACACCAAAGGAACGATTCCGTCTCCGGCAGCCCCGAGGGATTCTGGGAGATTACGCCCAGCCCCCCTCGCCCTTGCGCCCCTCCCGTGGTCCGCACTCACGGAGGCGAAAGCCGGAGCGTCACCGCGAGCGGCGCTTTAATTAAAGCCAAATTGAGCGGACAGAGGCGGTCTATATACGCGCGCGGCTCCGTCTGAGTAATTAATCACTGGCGGTAATGAGCGCGCTTAATGAACGCCGTTCCTCGTGAAAGAGTTCAGCCCCCCCCCCCCCCCCCCCCGGAAAAAAGGCTCGGGACGCTGATTAGCGTTAGCGGTTCCTACCGGTCTGCGCCACCGAACAGGGGAGAGATGGAGGTTTTCAGACCAAGATGACATCAGAGAGCACCCCTGTGTGACATAGGGCTTCATCTTTGGTGGAATAACAGTAACACCCCCAAAAAAAACAAACACTGTTTAAAGGAAACTGCTTAAAATGTACATCATAATCTTCCCAGAGACTTGGTTACTGGTCACTGGCTTGGCAGTGTAATGTTCGCAGGGGTAACTTGTACATGTGTAGTTCGGGAACTGTGGGCGCAAATCCTAGGGAAACAGTCCAGCTGTTTTTTATCCAGCTGTGTAAATGAAAAATATGTATAAACATATGCAGTGTAAGTTGCTCTGGGTAAAGGCATCTGCTAAGTGGATACTATTATAACAAAAGCTAATGTCTGAAGAACTGCTCTTTACTACGTTGTAGATATGCTGTAGATACACTTCATTTTTTTGTTTTTTAACTACTTCTCATATGCAGGCAGCAGATGCCGAACAATGCAACTCATTCATACTATGGATTCTTCAGAACAAGGTGACTGAGTGTTTCAGTTTAAGTTATCAGTCACCCTGGAGCCCAAGGAGGACCGCTCAGCCACGAGCAGTCAAGCTGGCCACAGCTGGGATCCGGGCGTCGGGATGGTGTGTCCTCCCCCACCCCCCCCTCACCCACCCCCCCCCACCCCCCCTCACCCACCCCACCAAACCCCTTAAGATTATTCCCATAGTGTTCATAGAGTTCTGGGAAACAAAACGGTTAACAGACCACTGGCCACTATCCAGGCTGACAAAAACAAAGACTGTGACCATCCTTTTTTTTTTTCTTTTTTGCCTGCGACCCAGTTTGGAGGTGTAATCTCTGCCCCAGACCTACTTTTTTAAAATGGCTGGCATCATTAACCGCCGTTCTCTCTCAGCTCTGCGCTCACATCAAAGTGTGGGATAGCAGGCCAGCTCGGCCTCCTGAGAGAGGGCCCAGCGCCGAGACAACAGGGAGAGAGAGAAATGAAACACTTCAAATGTAGGTTACTGGCACGCATACGTGCATTACGCCTTCTATTTATTTATTTATATTTTTTGAGGGATGGGGACACAGTGGAAAGAGGCAGATAGGGAAATAAAACAAACCTTTTAGAAGAGACGGGGAAGATGTGGCGCAGAACAGGCGCTCTTATCCATGCATTACTGCACACGATGCCCCACTGCCCTCTGAGTCACACCCACTCCGCGGCTCAGCCAATAGCAGACTGAGCCACGCCTACCCCTAGGCTCAACCAATGGCAGCGAGCGAGGCTGGTACGTGGCAGGCAGGCAGTCCGTTTCAGTTGGGAGTTTATTTCAGTTAGGCAGCTTTGTCATTAGCCATGCAAACATGCTGTCAGACTTCCCTTATCTGTGCGCTTCAAACCCCAAAAACTCAATTTCTGCAACTTTAAGTGGAAAATGCACTGAGAGCTGTGGCTGTAGTGATAATAAAATCAAACTGAATTTTAATTTGAATATAGGTTATCAGCATGATGCTATAAAATATTCACACAACAGGTGACACACACATACACACAATGTCGGACATCTAGTTTTAGATTACTGCGTTTAAGGAACAGACAATATAATTTGATTTGGCAAACACTCTTTGCGTGATTACAGGAATGTTACCCATTTTCTATCACTGTACCCCCCTCCCCTTCACAAACACCAAAGGAATGTCTTTGAGGCAGTTGGGGTGACGACAAGGTCTCTCAAATATATATATAATGCTCTAGAATTTGCTTCCTTGAAAATTTTATTACTTTATTGCCATTGTGGGCCAGATGCCCAGTGCATGACTAAAGAATGCAGCACAAGAATGTTCCTTGTGATCGGAAATTTGAATGCAATCTGAGATATTTAATAAAAATCAGTTAAAATTGTATTGTCTGTATAGATATGGGTTGTGGAGGCCTGAGCATAGGAATTTATATTTTCAGGGCATTCTATTTGTTACATGGAAAATAGTTCACCTGAAAATGGAAAGACTGGCTGTCTTTGACAATTGTTTGTCTACAGATTTCACCTCTTTTGTTGAAATAGGTCCAATAAATGTCCATGTTTTTGTTTTAGCTGAGCTACATTACCTGATAACATATTCATGTTTGGTCTCGTAATAAAGACTGTGAGACAATGAATTTTTTGATACTAATATCATAGTGCTTAGCCCTGCTTCAAACCACATGTCAGCTTTCAGATCAGACTGCTATCACATCTCCACCCTTCCATCATTCGTCACCTCAGCCAGTCAGCCATGTTGCCCCCCTCTCTCTCTCAACCATCCCCCTCCCTCATAGAACAGCTTAAAATGCGGACTTTTCTTTGCTGAGGCCAGATTTCTGGGGCATTTAACTTATCCAGTTAACATCTGTTACGGTGGACAATCGAGGGTTGTATCTGCTGTTGCCATCTGAACCTTGAATCCGGACCTTGTGCTTCTTGGTATGTGGTGTGTGCAGTGTCTGATGTTTTTGTTTTACTGCTCATCTGTTATTTTTAGATGGCTTTTTGGAATATTCAGCTGTCCTTTGGTTTTTTAACCTTGATCTTGGTTGTCTTTGGACTTCTTGGGAGAAAGAGGCTGTGGATCGGTATTTTCCCACGCTGAAAACAAAGATGGCCGATCGGGCCCCGTGCTTCGTGTCGCATGCGCTGCATTGTGGTGGAAGAAAAAGAAAAGGATGAAAAGGAAGAGAGGAAGCGGCCGCTCTCGGCATGAACCCGTTTATATCGTCTCTAAACAAAGCAAGCGGCAGGGTGAGAAAGAGAGGAACTGACATTTGGAAAATAATCAAGGAATGTCGTGGCACTGGAGCACTAGACCTTTTGGTTGTTTGTGCGCTGTGCGCCTTTTGACCAGACATAGTGTCATGGCCAGGTGAGAAGGGGAGGGGAGGGGTGGGGGGGGGGGGCGGGAGGTTGGGTGTGGCATAAAGGGGGGCTTCATTTTGAACACAGGGGGCTCAATCAGCGGCAGGTGTTGTGCTGTGTACTCTATGTACAGACAGGAGCACAGAAAAAAGAGAGGTACATAGTGGGTTTGTAGTCATGACTGAGGAGGGCGCTTCCCTTTGCAGTTTCTATATTAGCTTTAGATAGAGATCAATGTCTTGGTTCAGAACCGTCAAATAGATTGCCTCTTTACCCCAGAAAGTTCTGCTAACGCAGTGTTAATGGGGGGGTATGGGGGGGGTTCATGTTGAAATTTCACACGACCCTCCCCATCTAGGCACAGCAGCACAGTGTAGGGGGGGCGGGGGGGGGGTGAGATTCAACCATATCAAACCGCCGAGTGTAAAATGATCCCTCACAAATCCGGAGTCACAGAGCTGCATCCTTTTTCCCGACCGCGCGCGCGTGCGGATAAATCACAGCCCAATAGAGGGGCGTGTGCTTGGAGCGGCTCATCGGACGCTGGGGCGGCTCATCGGACGCTGGGGCGGCTCATCGGACGCTCGGAGCGGCTCATCGGACGCTCGGGTGGGCGTGTTTAACGCGCTCTCGGGTGAAGCGGTCCGTGCGTCACTCGCCAGACACACAGTCCTTTAAACGAGACGGGAGAAGAGAACGACCAAAGATTAATAATTGGGTTTAAATAAATACAAAAAAAAATAAAAATAATAATGACTCAATATTTCACGAAAACAATGTACTTTTCGATAGTAACAGCACACAGAGCGCTCATCTTTATAATGTATGGGCACGCAGTGTGAATGCTGTGACTTTGGAAGGTCGTATAAACCGCTCTTTCAACCTTGAGCCACAATAAAGGAAAGGGGTTGGGTTGTATCTACACCTGAGACAGTTTATTAGGGAACGCGGTCGTATTTCTAGGGTAGATTAGGGCCTGTGGAACATAACGGAGACGTGACTTCCACAATATTACCCCAAGATGCTGCTCCGTGGCATTTCGATTTGCTTGTGAAAAGTTCTCTCTGACAGAAAGAAGCAAGCCTGACTCTCATAGTTTTTAGGCGCGCCCTGTATACATCAATGTCCCCAGTACAGACCATCGATTGTGATTTATGAGCGGACGCCAACGGTACAACAGAGTTTCCAGACAGTGTGTTCATTGAGCCACACGATACTATGAGAGACAGCAAATGACTGCAGAGTGACAGTTTAAATATGTCAGGAGCGAGGTCAGCCCACAGCCAGAAACAGGAAAGCGTTTTGATGTGAACAAGTATAATCTTGCTTGAAGTGGAACTTCTTTCCAAAAAAAAAGAGAGGAAAAGATTTTAGGGACAAAGTCCACTCCCACCGGACCACCTGGTATTGTCAGAAAGCTGGGCTGACACTGTCTGCGGCTCAACCCTGTCTCTAACGCATGAAGCCATCGTGGAGCCCATCTCCAGTGTTGAAATAAGTGTGGGTGAAGAACCCATTCACACAGACGGGGGGTTGGGGGGGGTGGCAAGGGGGGGTTAGTTTGGGACTTTTTCATACTTTCAAACTTAATAGCCTCGAAATTTTACAGCCTTCTGCACAGTCCAGTCACAGATCCACACATGCCACTGGTATGCAGAAACTGAGTGGAGTGCACAGCGCCCCCTACCTGTAGCTTTCTTTTGTGACAAAGTCTAAACGTGATCCGTTTACCCCTGGCTCTGGGAACGAATCAGTCCTGAGATGAATGCGTAATTAAACAGAGTCCCAGTCCCATAGCATCCACTGTAAAGCATGACAGCAATATTACTACAGACAGGCTGCGCAATGGTACTGGGAGAATGGATCTGTGGATCTGGATGGGTCTACGGTATCGTGGTCAAATCCAACGCAAGACGGTAACTCACCTACCTTTGGAAACTGAGGAGCAAGAGTTAATTTGCCTTTTTCAAATAAAAAAATCACCTGGAGACATTTATATATTAACTAGTAATCCACAAATGTATTAAAATAAACACATAATTCATGGGTTCATCTTGCAAGCCTGCATAGCTTGGTATATCCAGGTATAGGTATGAAGGCATCACAACAAAACCACATGTAAAAACATGTAAAAAAATGCCGTTACTCAGGCATACTGTATAACGCACTGTCTATAAATTATTAATTAAAACTAGCTGAATCTAGCCTTGCCATTGAAAGCATTGATATCAAATGAGGCGAAGTTACAACAAACAATATTGGCTACCTTAGCTCACACAAATTAAACAAGCTGTATTCAAAGCAATGCTGCTGCCCAGTGTTTCCTAAATTATTTCAAGTAAATTGGTCCTGTGTTGTTCATCTTACCATCTGAAGAGAATGTGGTCATTCAATGTGGTTAATGTTTTTAAGGGCTGAGAGTCTGCGGTCATTTCTGTGGTTATTTCTGTCGGGAACCCAGAAAAGTGCCAAACTCTCGGTGCTGTATAGGTACGGGGCATGCTAACACACCAAGCCGTAAACATACCTGCCATCCCAATAAGCAAATTACCTAAATTAACACCCTGAAAAAACAAACCAGACCCCTAGCACACCCCAAAGAAGAAAATAAATAAATAAATAAAATAAAATAAAATAAGTAACTTTTGGACATGACGGTTGATCACAGCCCATATTTATTACCTCAGAAGATGAGAGCTGCTCCATTTCAGCTTTTATTTAAAAAGAGAATAAGACATGATGTGGACTGAGGACTGAGGAAGCCTGTCCAAGAGACCAAGATCAGCACCCCTGCTCCAAGATGCGTCAGACGTAAGGGCCCTGAAGTCGCTCCGCCTGGCACCAGTCGACTGCGCCGCCCAGCCCAAACGTCCCCCCCCGCCCTGAGAACGGCCTTGTTGGGGCCTTGCCCGCGTAGACTGGCCTCGAGGGACCTCAGCCAAGCCAAGACTCGGGCCGCCCTTCGCCCCAACGCCGGCCTCATTATTTAATCTTCAGACGCCTCCCCCTTCCGTATCACCTTTACACACCTGTGATTGTGTTTCAGGCCCCGCTAAGTTTCCCGGACTGAAAAGTCTTGGCCATTGGCCATTCAGCGTCTGTCAGATCAATGAAAGAGTAATAGAAGAGTGAATGAGAGCTGTGAATGAGCGCGCCGTCATCCATCCAAAGTCTGAAAGGGCTCGCTGGAGTGTGATTCTCCCCGACTGCAATCCGACGCCGCTGTGAATGAGGCTCGTTGGGCTGCGCTATTTCCGATACTCCGACGGCCCGGGCTGCCCGCCGCCTTTCGTGCGTCTCCGCCAGCAGCTGCTGCCGTTGCGTTTGGCAGCGGGCGCCGGGGGGGGGTAAATGTCACGTGATCGATTTCCCGAAAGCTCACCAGGAGGCCGTACCCGCGAACGGGACGCAGCGGGAGGAGTCCTATCCGCGCGCCCCCTACCCGCAGCGGGAGGGGTCCTATCCGCACGCCCGTTACCCCCAGCGGGAGGGGTCCTATCCGCACGGCCGTTACCCGCAGCGGGAGGGGTCCTATCCGCACGTCACCCGCAGCGGGAGGGGTCCTATCCACACGCCCGTTACCCGCAGCGGGAGGGGTCCTATCCACACGCCCGTTACCCCCAGCGGGAGGGGTCCTATCCGCCCGTCACCCGCAGCGGGAGGGGTCCTATCCGCCCGTTACCCGCAGCGGGAGGGGTCCTATCCACACGGCCGTCACCCGCAGCGGGAGGGGTCCTATCCGCACGGCCGTCACCCGCAGCGGGAGGAGTCCTATCCGCACGGCCGTCACCCGCAGCGGGAGGGGTCCTATCCGCACGGCCGTCACCCGCGAGGAGAAAGCGGATGAACCGCCGGAGACGAGTCCCTGCCCCTGCAGCGCCAGTCAGCAGACGGGGGAAACCGGGCCGGGTCAAACTCAGACCCAGCGAGGCACGGCTGAAGACAGAACCCCACAGTGTCACAGGAGGCCAAGAAAATGTCTGCCGTCGCTGAACGCCATTTTCTGCCTACGACCAGCAACAAGGAAGGTAACAAATCAAATGGCACCTTTTCATACAAATCACGAGACACGGGCGCATACGTACCCAAAAACGCCAAATTCAACATAAACAAGAAAAACGGCTTGACGCAGAGAAACACATACAGAGACTGTTTATGCACAGATATCTAACAAAATGGGCGAAGTGAGTAAAAGTGGCAAGCCAGTTTCGTTTCAGTTTGCCGTAAGCAGTGAGTATGGAAGACAGAGATCATTACGCGCAGGTACACAAATAGCCTGGCCCCTCCACACAAGAGCGCCGTTCCCTAAATCAAATTCAAGCAGTTAAGACATCACAGTGAAAGATTTAAATTGTAGTGCGGAATGTTTTTCAGTCGCAAATGCTTAAGAGCAGCCGTGTGATGGTTTTCTTTGCTTCGGGCATCTATGTGTTTGCGCTGGTTTCCTCTATTAAGGGCAATACGCACGTGAGATTTATTCTGACTGAGAGAGCAACAAAAGGGGGTGGGGAGAGGGTTGAGTTGTTTTTCTCATTTTGATTATCTCAGATGGAATTACTTGTTCCAAACAAAACTGATGACAAACCGATGAATCAGACGAATTAGCGTTTAATACTTTATGCGTTTGATTATGGGCAGAGAAAGACTGACATCGCTCTTTCGTTTCAGGAATGAGGGCAGTCCGAACAGCAATCTGCAAGATTAAAACGGAGGCAGAGATTCGCCGCCCAGACAGATTGGTTGCGTTGTTGCATTTCGCCGCTCCCATTCCTCGCCCAATCGCAGTGGACGTTGAACATTGCTCTCGGCAAGGCGACTGTCAGTGGCAGCGTTATTATTTTCATGCTTAATGGTCTCAAGTGTGTTCAACAGTCTAATGGGGTGATTGTGCAGAAATACTGCGAAGTAAATGTGGGACTGCACTACGCTGGCCATGCAGGGGTAGGATTACATGTAGGCTTTTGAAGTCGTTTCCGATGTTGTTTACACAGCAGTTAGCCTAAAGTCAGAGCGTGATAAGGAGGATTTTGTGTGGTTGAAAATGACATAAACACATTACTGGTGAGCAGATCACAAATGTGCCATACATCCATATAGGCACATTTGATATGAACAAAAAGTCTGTACAAAACAAACACAAAAATGAACACAAAAATGAACACAAAAATTGTCAAAAAATTGTCATTCAAATGAACTTGTGTGTGAGAATTTGCTTTTTTAACAAGTAATATTTTGTCAAACAGCCCCTCCACTACACTTTGGGACCACACCACACCACAGCTGTGCAGTTCATTTAAATGAACCAGCTGTCATGGCTTACACCTTACATCCATAACAGTACGAGTGTGGAACCGGCTGAATGTACAATGCAAGTTTAAAGTTTTATGTTAATGTGGAGAAGAGTTTCCAAGAAAAACCATCACTGCAGGGAATCCGTTCACACCCCCAAGTAGCTTTTGCAGATATGCCTTTTTCATAGTTCAGCTGAACCCTAAACCTGCATACTAAACAGTAACTGTTAGGCAGTACATCAGAAGCAACAGTTCAATGTCGTCATATTGTTTCTGCACATTTCTTTCCAGCGCAAATCCACAAATACATCAAGAATTTTGACTTGATAAATATGTGCAAAGCATGTAGCCCAATGTAAGTTTGTATACATATATGAATTAAAAGATTCTGTGTGTAAACTTGTAAAAAGTATTAATACCAATACAAATATTTTAAATCATAAAATCAATCATCTATTTCTCAATTAATGTGCATGGTGAGTATATCCATTTTTAAAAAATCATTAGCACTTATCATTTGCCAGGAATGACTGCAGCATTAATACTGTGATGTTAGCAGCTCTGCTTGCAGCTTAAGCTTTGAGTCCACTGTGCAGAAGGACAAGGAGATGGCAATTCAAGTTATTTGCGATTACAGACTGTATTGCCCTTTCAATATAGGTTAGAACTGGGCTGGGAGTCTGCTCAAAACAACAAAGAGGCTAGCTAACTCTAGCATACCGATAGCGGTCCAGACAGGCATGAGACGTGTCTGGAAACTTCTTCAACTAACTGGGCTGAATTCAAGAAGCATCTATCTACCAATGACAGCTAAACTACAGGCAACCCCTCCTCCCTCTACTAACCAAATCCCTCTCACTGCGGTCTCTCCTGTATGGGGCTGGTCTCTCCTGTATGAGGCTGGTCTCTCCTGTATTGGGCTGGTCTCTCCTGTATGGAGCTGCCATAGTCTCTCCTGTATTGGGCTGGTCTCTCCTGTATTGGGCTGCCATAGTCTCTCCTGTATGAGGCTGGTCTCTCCTGTATGGAGCTGCCATAGTCTCTCCTCTATGAGGCTGGTCTCTCCTGTATGGAGCTGCCATAGTCTCTCCTCTATGAGGCTGGTCTCTCCTGTATTGGGCTGCCATAGTCTCTCCTGTATGAGGCTGGTCTCTCCTGTATGGAGCTGCCATAGTCTCTCCTCTATGAGGCTGGTCTCTCCTGTATGGAGCTGCCATAGTCTCTCCTCTATGAGGCTGGTCTCTCCTGTATGGAGCTGCCATAGTCTCTCCTGTATGAGGCTGGTCTCTCCTGTATGGAGCTGCCATAGTCTCTCCTGTATGGGGCTGGTCTCTCCTGTATGAGGCTGGTCTCTCCTGTAAGAGACTAGTATCTCCTGTATAGAGCGGCCATAGCCTCTCCTCTATGGGGCTGGTCTCTCCTGTATGGAGCTGCCATAGTCTCTCCTGTATGGGGCTGGTCTCTCCTGTATGAGGCTGGTCTCTCTTGTATGAGGCTGGTCTCTCCTGTATGAGGCTGGTCTCTCCTGTATGGGGCTGGTCTCTCCTGTATGAGGCTGGTCTCTCCTGTATGGGGCTGGTCTCTCCTGTATGAGGCTAGTCTCTCCTGTATGGAGCTGCTGGGTTGCTACAATATGTTGCATACTCTGAACCCGGGACAAAAAATGAATGTGACCAAGGGATTTTGATTAGTAAAAGCCTTAAATGTGTGTCAAAATGGGTCCCATAAGATTTAAAGCTGTGGGATTAAATCAATGTAAAGCAGATATTGTCTGCTTCGGTTCTTTAGCATCTAAGATTTTCGTATGCATCTCTCTAAATCGTGAAACTGAGCTGAACGGATTTCTTGCGTTCCTTCTGTGGCTGCCATGGGATTTTAGTATGTCAGGCACGATTTTAACTGTTGTTGTAATATATCATTGGTTGTCAGAATCTTTTTTTATAAAACACCCACAACCAGAGAAGGCTGAAAAGGCCTAAGCTGCCTATTTTTCAGAAGCTGGCAAAGGGAACTCATATTGAATCTGGTATACTGTCCAGGCACTGCAAAATCAATGGCTTTCATATGGGAAAAGGGGAACCTGAAATCATTAGAAACAGACGAGGTTAAAGAAAACACTCAGATATGTAACTTTGCTGACTCATTGGAGGGTTTCAGAAGTCAATATCACCACTGAATACATCACCTGCGCTATATTTGCTGTCTCTTTGTCAAAAACTTCTCTTTATTGTTAAGGAAAGGATGTCTAAGATGGATTTTCTTTGGGGTGCCATTGTTGGCCCCAATTTTCCCTCGTGCCTCATATCATTTTTCTTAAACACTTCTAAAATCAAGAAAAACCAAAACTTTTGTTTGTGAAAATAGAGAACTTCGTAACAATGACCCTTCTGGAGATAAATGGAGGGAGGGTGTTGGACCATATTCTGAATACTTACTTTTAATTTTATGACTGGATTCAATTATTTCACTTAGAGTGCTGCTTTGTTAGCATTTTCTTTGATGGATCACCAATATAAACAAAGCAGTTTTAGCCAAGAAGCTGATGAAGCAAACTATCTTCAAACCCCAAGCTGTGAAAATGAAGAGAAATGGGCTTTGCTTTGGCTTTTGACGTGAATATGACCTCCAATTTGTCTGTACTTACCTGAAACAATTCAGCTTCAGGGACATCAGCATGTCCATACATGAAAAATAATCAATACTTTAAATACTATAAAATACATTTGGGTGACTAATATTTGTAGATGTGGAACAAACCTCTTCAAAGGCTTCAAATACAAGGTTTCAAATACACCCACTGCACAAGCAAACACTAAAAGTAAATATCAGAGATTAGGAAAGAGCATAAATGTTGACTGTGAAGGTCTACCACAAACACCATATCAACCACTAATATCCAGTTCAGGAGACAGCATGCATTGACAATAACTCACAATAAATCAATTTAAATGAAAATATAAACATATATAGTACCCTGCATAACATTTGGGACAAAGACATAGTTTTCCTTGATTTGGCTCTGTACACCACCATTTTAGATTTGCAATCCAGAAATTCACATGTACAGCACTTTCATACACAGTATCCCCAGTTTCAGGCACCATAATGTTTGGGACACATGGCTTCACAGGTGTTCCAGATTGCTTCTTTAGTGCAAGTATAAGATTGATTCTAGGCTTTTGATTGCCTTTGGAGTTATAGTTGGTTATAGGCATTTCCTTGCATGAGGACCAGTTGAGTTGTGCCAGTGAAAGTCAGGGAAGCCATTATGAGAAATAAGAAAACAAAAACGGTCAGAGACATAGGTCAGACCTTAGGCTAACCAAAATAAGCCATTTGGAACATCATTAAGAATAAAGACAGCACTGGTGATCTCAGTAATCACAATAATCGGCCTGGTAGGCCAAGGAAGACCTCTACAGTTGATGACTGAAGAATTCTCACCATGATGAAGAAAAGCCCCTGTCCTACAGAACAGAAATGGTCTTCAGGAGGCAGGCATGAATGTGTCAGTGACTTTTGTAGGCAGAACACTTCACAAACAGAACTGTAGATGCTGCACTACAAGATGCAAACCACTAGCTGCAAAAACAGGATGGCCAGGTTACAGTTTGCTAAGAAGTACCTAAAAGAGCCTGCAGAGTTCTGGAAAAAGGTCTTGTGGACAAATGAGACCAAGATTCACTTGTATCAGAGTGATGGTAAGAACAAAGTGTGGAGGCCAAAAATTGAATTGTTTGATTTCAAATCTGAAATTGGGGAGTACAGAGACAAATCAAGAAATAAATGTTTTTGTCTGAATATTAGCCTTCGTGTTACCTTTTAGTAACAGAAAGTTATTTTAGATAAGGTTGCAGAAGAAGAAGATATACTTTATTGAACCCCGTGGGGTAATTTGTCCTCTGCATTTGACCCATCCTTACTTACCTAGGAGCAGTGGGCGGCTGCCTCTCTTGTGCTGCGCCCGGGGACCAACT
This sequence comes from Anguilla anguilla, assembly GCF_013347855.1. Lineage (NCBI taxonomy): Eukaryota > Metazoa > Chordata > Actinopteri > Anguilliformes > Anguillidae > Anguilla > Anguilla anguilla. The sequence goes on along the minus strand of NC_049211.1, from coordinate 43,713,265 downwards.
CCAGTTCTGAGGCCAGTGCCTTGGTCAAGGGCACCCGCAGGAGCGCACCTAACATGCATGTCTTTGAGTGTGGGAGGAAACCGGAGTACCCGGAGTAAACCCACGCGAACACGGGGAGAACATGCAAACTCCGCACAGAAAGGCAGAGATTCGAACCCACAACCTTCTTGCTGTGAGGCGACAGTGCTAACCACTGTGCCACCGTGTCCGCCCGCCAGATTGTCAGGATAGCCAGTGATTACCCCAGTTTCTAACTCGAAACAACTGGAGGATGGACTTTTAGAAAAGAGGACCATCTTCAACTCTGGCGTGTGTTACATCTACCTGACTGGTGAGATCCTGCAAGCACTGAACCTGTATATATGCTTAGAACACCTTTAGGACAAATAGATCTAAGTCCCAGCTTTGCTGCATAATAAATGCCTGCTTGCCTTTTATATATCACTTTGTACTTAACTGGGTCTTCTTTCGGGTTGTGGTTATTTTTGTGTAGGTGGCTTTGTGTTATGTTCGATAGCATACACCTGGATATTGTAATGCAGGTGAGTTACAGGTTGTAACAATATCTAATGTACATTAACAAAGAAAACTTAAAATGCATGCATTCGGAACTGTAAGGTCCTGTTTTGGTTTTAGCTGTGGCCTCAATTCAGTTTTATTTGCATAACCCTTTTTACAGAGACACTGCCACAAAGACGTTTCTATGAAATGTCAAAACAGCTTCAAACCCAAAAATTCCAGCAAGTGAGGTAAACTCCCCTGTGGGAAGAAGAAAAATTCAAACAGTGGCATAAAAACTCCACTGTAGCCCAAAAGGAAAGAATAGTCTCTTTTGAAAGATGAGGCCTTTTCAATCAACCAACAAACCAATCAATACATCAATCAACCAGTTCACACTTAACCAAACTTACCAATTCATTCAACAAAATGAAAGGACAGAGGAAATCCTCTACGGGACTAATTTGTCTGAAGTACAGGAAGTTACGGTCAATGTTAATGGAGAACTGAACGGCGGTACGGTCGTTCATTTCACAAACTCGCGGTGGTGTTGTAGCAGTACCATCAGAGAGCTGCCTGCCCTTTGAGAACCACAATTCACATAATACACATCATGGCCTATTATAACTGCAGTCAACTTCCAGATGCCGATTCCAGCCAAGGAGAGAAAAAGTTTAAGAACTGCTAGCTTTTGGCAGATATTGCTGTCTATTGAGGGTTGTGGTGTGGTCGGAGTGGACGGCTTTTCTGGATTTTGCAGATACGACGTAAGTGCAAGGAGGAAAAACGAGGTCAGATACACACTGGTCATGTGAGACAAATCAACCAAGAAATCTACAGGTGTGTCAGTGAAATACTCCCTACTACAAATACCTATCAGACACACAAACACACACACACTCACTCATACACACGCACTCACAGACATTCACATACACACACACACACTCACACACGCACTCACACACACACACGCACTCTCTCACACACACACACACACACTCACACACGCACACATATACACATGCATTGACACACAAGCTTCACATGATCACAAAAGCTGTACCTCATCAACAAAACAGGACACGTGCCAATGGAAGCATTGTTCTTACACGGTTGAGTTACAGCTCACGTTTAGGCCAACACAAGCAATGCTAGTGGGCTATGGTCACACAGGTTAGAACAACAAGAAATACACGGTGGAGGGGGAAGAATCATGTACACTGTACAAAATCATTCACCTTGAGCGGGAAGGGTGTTTATCAGCAGTGGGACATCTAGGTCAGCAAGTGCCCCAGGTCCTTAAAGCTGACTCAAAACACGAGGGCAATACGTTCAGCAACAGCAGAGAAAGGTTTTTTTATGTCTTAACTGTGACAGTTTTTAAAGGATTTTTTCCTGTCCACCTTATTTTTGGAAGAAATTAAAAAGAGTCATGTTTGTTGATTTAGTGCGCTCATTTCCCATTCGTGTATTTGCCTGTAGAAAGGCATTCTCTGCAAACACAAGACTGCTCACCACTAACATTACATGGCTAATTAATTTGCAAAACAGATGGCTCCAGCTCAGATCAGTTATAAAAGACAATGATATAAATGGGCAAGATAATATTGTACTGACCTTTTTTGGTCATTTGTATGCAGATACTGTTTCGTAATTTATTCCCTGAATCCTCTCTATTGTAAGACAGCAGACTACACACAGCATCGCATGGTGAAGCCAGTTCCTCCAGTTTTGGGTAACTGTTAGAATCAGTAATGTTAGCTAAAATTGGATGCTCGTTTTCTCTCATCATTTGTGTTCCTGTTGTAGTCATCTAATGTTAGGCCTTCTGAACTGAGAATAACACATCTGGGCTGGCAGGCTAGCAAGCAAGCTATGTTAGCTACATTGTCTGACCTGCATTTTGGTCTGGTGTTCATGCCATTCCAGTATGACTTAAGCTGCTAAGTGCTCACTATAAGATGCCATCATACCACTTGAATGGATATTCGCCTCTGTGTCTGTCTAGCTAACATAGCAGCTAGCTATTCTGTCATTGTGATCCAGGTTCAAGGCAATCAGTCAACATACCAGTAATAAAAAATAAAAAAAAACAAGTTTTGGCTAACAAGAACTAAGTTACCTGACAGTTAAAACTAGCCGACTAAATTACATTAATTTAGTAAATGCTCTTACCTAGAGTGACATACAAAATAGGAGAAAGATTACATCAACCTAAGATCAAGCTGATAAAGAATAATCACATTATTTTTACACACACTCGCACACATACATACGCGCTCGCAGGCATGCACAAGCGCATGTACACACAGACACACACGTGTGCTCGCATGTGCAAACACATGCACACAAAACATAAATGAAATCAATGAATGGATATCCTCACAAGGATTCATAAACAGGTACAAGGACAGGTAAGCCATATCAGGAACAGAAAGCCATGTGAAATTGGTCATTTTGTGTTTGTTCTACATCATCTCAGGAAATATATGCTCAAAGTAGTATGATTATGCTTTATTGGGGTCTATGGTATTTAAAGGTCTCTCTGCAGAGTGCTGTTGCTATGGAGTTTCTAAGGTGAATCCATATTCATTCATAACTCTTAACGTACACTCACTCCACCTTGTGTTTTCAGAATGTTTTCCTGTCTCTGTCGATGCAAGCATTAGGCGTCAGTTTTAAAAATATATTCTAAAAGTCATTAAGTGCTTTACAGGGATCTGATCTGGAGGTGTGTGAGGGACATGAATAAGCTGGGTCACTATGCGAACCTTTAAAAAAAGGCAATGGTTTTGAGACAATACTGTGCATGTAATTAGCATACATCGCTTTCTCATTTACGCTTTATGTTTCGAAGACCCTTTGTTTGTGCATACATGAGTCACCCGGCATTGAAATGTCAAACTGTTAAGCAGCACTGCTACATCTCGGCAGTGGTGCCGAGGCCCTATATGAACTCTGTGCCCGCTCAGTCTAAAGAAAAAGGTCTCCTGTTTTTGAATGCCGTTTAGCCTGGAAGACGTGGCAGAGGACGGCAGCAGTTCTGACTGTAAATGACTTGGTGGAGGCGGGCCTATGTGATGCAGTCCGCTCGGGTAGAACAAGCCGCCGGGGCGACTGCACTCAGGACCCTGGGGCCCCTGTTTGAGTGGCCTCTCGCCCCGGTCCCCTCCTCAACCACAGCATTTTCATTCAGGAAAACTCACGTATTTAAATATTTACATGGATATGTAAATACTTATTTTTGGTTTGGCGCAGAATGGATCTGCTTCAGGTATTAGTGCACGCACCAGTACTCTATCTAACACAGAGTACTATACATCTCCCCTACTAAACAGGAGGAATACCAGTAAACCCACCAGTATCTAGAAGCAGATCCAAACAACAGGTGGTGCTGGGGTGGTGGAGGGTGAGCGCAATTCTGAGCAGTAGCAGAGAAGCATGCAAAAGCAGCGCAGGCAAGTGGCAGCACTGAGAGGTCCGACTGTTGGTTTAAAAATGTGTGATGTGTGCCTGTGATTGGATGGATAATAGAAGAGTGTTGTGTGTATGCAATTGGATGATTGTGGAAAGTATGCGGTTTGATTGGTCGGCTGGGATTTTTGAGTTTCCTGACAGAACGTGCTTTGAGCGATCCTCATTTCAGTCAGCAGTCCCACCCTAACCCTAACCCCCCCCCCCCCCCCTTTTTGCGATCTCCAGTGAGCGTCCCTCTTGGATTGCATGGCAGTGATTGGAGAGGGGCCCACAGTGCAGATTGGGGGAGTTGTGTGGCAGTGGAGAGGGGCCCACAGTGCAGATTGGGGGAGGTGTGTGGCAGGGGAGAGGGGAGAGGGGCCCACAGTGCAGACTGGGGGAGGTGTGTGGCAGTGGAGAGGGGAGAGGGGCTCACAGTGCAGACTGGGGGAGGTGTGTGGCAGTGGAGAGGGGAGAGGAGCTCACAGTGCAGACTGGGGGAGGTGTGTGGCAGTGGAGAGGGGCTCACAGTGCAGACTGGGGGAGGTGTGTGGCAGTGGAGAGGGGAGGGGCTCACAGTGCAGACTGGGGGAGGTGTGTGGCAGTGGAGAGGGGAGGGGCTCACAGTGCAGACTGGGGGAGGTGTGTGGCAGTGGAGAGGGGAGGGGCTCACAGTGCAGACTGGGGGAGGTGTGTGGCAGTGGAGAGGGGCTCACAGTGCAGATTGGGGGAGGTGTGTGGCAGTGGAGAGGGGAGAGGGGCTCACAGTGCAGACTGGGGGAGGTGTGTGGCAGTGGAGAGGGGCTCACAGTGCAGACTGGGGGAGGTGTGTGGCAGTGGAGAGGGGCCCACAGTGCAGACTGGGGGAGGTGTGTGGCAGTGGAGAGGGGAGAGGGGCTCACAGTGCAGACTGGGGGAGGTGTGTGGCAGTGGAGAGGGGCTCACAGTGCAGACTGGGGGAGGTGTGTGGCAGTGGAGAGAGGGGAGGGGCCCACAGTGCAGACTGGGGGAGGTGTGTGGCAGTGGAGAGAGGGGAGGGGCCCACAGTGCAGACTGGGGGAGGTGTGTGGCAGTGGAGAGGGGAGAGGAGCTCACAGTGCAGACTGGGGGAGGTGTGTGGCAATGGAGAGGGGAGAGGGGCTCACAGTGCAGACTGGGGGAGGTGTGTGGCAGTGGAGAGGGGCTCACAGTGCAGACTGGGGGAGGTGTGTGGCAGTGGAGAGGGGCCCACAGTGCAGACTGGGGGAGGTGTGTGGCAGTGGAGAGAGGGGAGGGGCCCACAGTGCAGACTGGGGGAGGTGTGTGGCAGTGGAGAGGGGAGAGGAGCTCACAGTGCAGACTGGGGGAGGTGTGTGGCAGTGGAGAGGGGCCCACAGTGCAGACTGGGGGAGGTGTGTGGCAGTGGAGAGAGGAGAGGGGCTCACAGTGCAGACTGGGGGAGGTGTGTGGTAGTGGAGAGGGGAGGGGCCCACAGTGCAGACTGGGGGAGGTGTGTGGCAGTGGAGAGGGGAGAGGGGCCCACAGTGCAGACTGGGGGAGGTGTGTGGCAGTGGAGAGTGGCTCACAGTGCAGATTGGGGGAGGTGTGTGGCAGTGGAGAGGGGAGAGGGTCCCACAGTGCAGACTGGGGGAGGTGTGTGGCAGTGGAGAGGGGCTCACAGTGCAGACTGGGGGAGGTGTGTGGCAGTGGAGAGGGGAGAGGAGCTCACAGTGCAGACTGGGGGAGGTGTGTGGCAATGGAGAGGGGAGAGGGGTTCACAGTGCAGACTGGGGGAGGTGTGTGGCAGTGGAGAGGGGCCCACAGTGCAGACTGGGGGAGGTGTGTGGCAGTGGAGAGGGGAGAGGAGCTCACAGTGCAGACTGGGGGAGGTGTGTGGCAATGGAGAGGGGAGAGGGGTTCACAGTGCAGACTGGGGGAGGTGTGTGGCAGTGGAGAGGGGCCCACAGTGCAGACTGGGGGAGGTGTGTGGCAGTGGAGAGAGGAGAGGGGCTCACAGTGCAGACTGGGGGAGGTGTGTGGTAGTGGAGAGGGGAGGGGCCCACAGTGCAGACTGGGGGAGGTGTGTGGCAGTGGAGAGGGGAGAGGGTCCCACAGTGCAGACTGGGGGAGGTGTGTGGCAGTGGAGAGGGGCTCTGTCTACCCCTTTGAAGATACGCTGGCAGCTGTGAGCGTTTCCCAGGAGCTCCGCTGGGCCCTGTCTATTGTTCCGCTTCAGCTGCACGCCTGCTGGGACTCCCTCCCCCTTTGTTGTTTGTCATCAAAACAGATACGAGGAACCTGGAATATACAGGAAGAGAAGGAGGTCCAAAAGAGAAAGACAACACCAGCGTCCAACAGGAACATATACTGACAATAATCACATGCACCAGCAGACTATAGGGGAAAATAGCAAAAAGAACGAAAAAGCACCATACAAATCCCATGTTTGTTCTTGTGCTTCATCCTCCCCATACACACACACACATTTCTATGCACATTTCTCGTTTTGTCTGCTTATCATGCAAAAAACACTGTTCTAAGTCACTTTGGCCACAGGCAAAAACAACGACCTTTACCAGCACTTCCTGCTTTTCTCACCAAAGCAAAATCGATTCCCTGCCGATGACTTGCATCGCTGACAAATGGTTGTTCTCAGATGGGAGGTTAAATGGACTCTGTATCAGACTTGTGTTTTTGGCTTTTTGTTTTTGTAATAGCTGCAGGTATGCGGTCTGTGTAATTAACCAGCAGCCCTCTCATGAGCTATAGCCCTCCGATGGCTCAATGAAATCCACAGGACAAAAACAAACCCAAGAGATAAATAAATAAATAAACAAATCTCAGACTAATACAAAAAAATAATTCCCTTTTGTTTTTGTATTGATGCAGTGGCATGGCTAGGCTTGTTGAACTCAATAGGGGAGGGCGGATGCTTTAATTTAGCAATACCCAGGCACATATCGTACCTGATCCCATCTCCATCCCTCCCGCAGCCAGAGTACAGCGAGCCCGGCTTTGCTCTGGCGCAGGCGGGTGCGTGTCCACAGTGCCGTGGTTTCCATGTATATTTTAGCTCATGACTTTGATCGCAGATGAAAGCAGGATGTTGATCCAGGGACTTCCTGCGTGAGACTTCAATTTACCACACACCTTCACCTGACCTTTCGCTCGTGAAAAAAAAGAAAAAGTTGCACGTGAAGCGTAACGCCTGATAACACGCCGGGCGTGGGAGAGTTGAAGCTCGCTGTCCTTTGCTGTGATTGGCCAATCGGCCGAGCCACAGACCGTCTCTCGAACCGAGCGTCGCACTGGCCTGTCAGGGCTGGTTTGTGAGCATGTGGTAAACACATTATAGGATTCATTATATGAATACAGTGCAAAGTGCTTACAGCATCCAATAACACTGTTATTCACCATGGCCACCAGGGGAATGGTGCAAAATACCTCAATTTCTCTGTATTACTCCTGAAAATAATCAATTCATCTCACTCCTTCATTAGATTCACACAATTCCATTATTCTATTAACTACTTCACTTGAAAGGAGAAAGTAACAGTCATTTCCCCAAATGAAATATGCATTATTGTTTTTGCTAAAGAGACAGGGAAGGTACAAAGAGCCAAAGAGTGCAGCTTAAATGCTCTCAGTGCCTCAGTATAATCTCCACACTAATTCAAATCCTGAATTCAAGCTGGGCCAATACCAACTCACTAGGCCTGCTGCGTTGCCAAGAGGCTTCATAGCCAGGATTTTGAAATATTTTCAGTCGTATCTTCTAAATTATTAAAATATCTTTTGAATTATTAAAACTGTATCATCATCATGGTCATTGCCGTCAAGACACATAACAACTATTAATACTACCACTACAACCACAGTAATAACAACAATATCAATATTAACAACGATAATACATTTCAGTTTTACTGCAGTATTTTTTTTCACACCTTCCATATAATGATCTGCAATAGCTTTATTGTGACGGGGGTGAGGTCTCACCTCTGCTACCACCAATTTTTTGGTGAACGAATCGTACTGACTCATCTCCAGGTAAAGATTCTTTCATTTGGATCAGCTCTCAATAAGTTGCAAACTTACCGTTTGCTGAAGCTGCGTATACTCCTATTTAACCCTTTTCACCATTGGGCTGTGTGCTAGCGGTTATCCAATGACAGCATTGATCCGCTTGAGCAGGGTGTGCTCTCCGAGCCCCGCCCGTCTGTGTGATCAGAAACAACAGTCCTTAAACTGAAAGCTCCAGCAATGTTGAAGAAATAATACGTGAAGGAACCGGATCTGCAATGAGCTAGCTACGCTGTTGCTTGGGTCCCCACCACTATCCCTCACCCAAACGTCTTTGTATTGCAATGACAAACACTTGCCTGCGTAAAATTGAAAGCAATGGTTTACAACTTAACCCAGCTCTTTAACTGCATGATATTACGTAGCCAAAATAAAACGCAAATGAAAGAGTGTGGTTTCGGTATGCATTTCCCAACGGATTCTGTACCAATGAAGCTACGCATCCATTTGAAATTGTCCCACTCTGCTAAATAGTGTGATCTTTTAACAAAATAGCCTTTTGATTATATTGTTATAATCAATCCTTTGTTGGTTGCAAATGATTTCGCAGCTCGCATCACCTATTCTAGTATTAAACGGCATATGTTCTAATAAAGAGGCATCTTGAACTAGTAGTATCTAGGCAGGAGAAAAGAAAAATAGTTTCTCCAATCTGTTATGCTGCATTGTTGTGAGAACCAAAATGTAGGTGCTGTAATTGTATAATTTTAGTTAGAGGGAGGACTAGAATGTGAATACTATATTCGGCAAGTGAGTGTTTTATTAATGGTGAAGTACGCAAAAATGTCTCAAACGACTCAAATGTGCTGATTCATTTTTATGAATCTTACTTCCCAACACTAAAATGTGTAGCGCCCAGCTGGACGATGTACAGTGGCCATTGTGACGGTCTGCTCAGGCTCCTTCCTGTTCTGTGTCTGTTTCCTTCTGCAGGAGAGTTGTGGGCGGGCCGAACAGCTCATCAGACTAACTGCCTACACCTGGCCGGTCGGCTGTAAGAACATGCGCTCCCCATTCCCCCAGAGACCTCTCTCCATGTGGACACTTCTGTTTAGTCCGCTGACTACCTTCAAACGCAGACTAAAGACTCATCTCTTCAGGCTGCACCTCTCCCCACCCCTCCCTAGCCTATAGTTTAGCTCAATGTACCTAGTTAGGCCAATACGATTACGTTAGTTTTTATTTGGCCGGATTGTTTTTGTTTTTGTCTGATTCTGATTAGGCAAATGTGATTTCAGTGCTAGTTTGTACTTGGCAGGATTGTTGTTTGCTGAACAGGTTACTCTACAGGGTTGGAGTCCTGATCTATGTGGTCACTTCTGGCACTACGTTCTTTACTTCACTCTAGTGTGTTTCTTTTGCACCTCTGCACCTTGAACTAATGCACTTGTTGTACGTCACTCTGGATAAGAGCGTCTGCTAAATGCCTGTAATGTAATGTAATGTAATGTCTTGTTAACCTTTGTGGCATTTTGTTTTCGCACCTTACAACATCCCTCATTCATACTATACATGCATCCCCTCACTCACCCCACTGATTACTGACGTACACACTTCATCATTACTTTTTGTAAGTATTATTTACCTTAGTTAAATGATATCTTTTGTTATACTTGATTCTGACGTTTGGTCTCCCCTCCTTGTCACGGCCAGCGAGCTGGGTCGTGACACCGTTTTGTCAGAACGCTCTGCAAACGTCAGCTGAGACGATGGGGGAGGGAGTTAGTGCATTCCAGACATTTACTGAAGTTCAGGGCAGTCGCTGTGATCGACAGGACGGCCCACTGAACAACTCGCGTCCTTTTGAGTGCTATCCTGGCACCTTATCCTCGCCGTCATGTTGCTACTCTGTGCAGATTCAAGTGAGAAAACATCCATCCTTCACATCATTATAAATCTGTCCTTGCATGACATTACTGAAAGGTTTGCAATGGATTTTTTCCTGAAAGACTACTATATTAAACAAGCCTCACCAAAGGCAAAAATGCACACTCTAAATGTAAAATCCATAGTAGATATGTGTCAATATGACAGGGAAGGAGAAGACATCTTACTTTTGATTGTTCAAAAAATATCACTGACGGCCAACATTGACATCTTAGAAGCGCACTTTGAAACAGAACCATATTTTTTCGAAATGTCATCTCTATTAATACCAGTTTTTTTTTTTTTAGCTTTTTCAGTGAAAAGAAATATTCCAAAGGGGTAAATGAAACGGACGAAAGCCGATGGAAATAATCGAAGGGGGGAACATGGGGTCTCAGTGTGTCACACCAGGAGAACATGGGGCCTCAGTGTGTTCACACCAGGAGAACATGGGGTCTCAGTGTGTTCACACCAGGAGAACATGGGGTCTCAGTGTGTCACACCAGGAGAACATGGGGCCTCAGTGTGTCACACCAGGAGAACATGGGGCCTCAGTGTGTCACACCAGGAGAACATGGGGCCTCAGTGTGTCACACCAGGAGAACATGGGGCCTCAGCGCGTTCGCACCAGGAGAACATGTGGTCTCAGTGTGTCACACCAGGAGAACATGGGGCCTCAGTGTGTCACACCAGGAGAACATGGGGCCTCAGTGTGTCACACCAGGAGAACATGGGGCCTCAGCGCGTTCGCACCAGGAGAACATGGGGTCTCAGTGTGTCACACCAGGAGAACATGGGGTCTCAGTGTGTTCACACCAGGAGAACATGGGGCCTCAGTGTGTTCACACCAGGAGAACATGGGGCCTCAGTGTGTTCACACCAGGAGAACATGGGGCCTCAGTGTGTCACACCAGGAGAACATGGGGCCTCAGCGCGTTCGCACCAGGAGAACATGTGGTCTCAGTGTGTCACACCAGGAGAACATGGGGCCTCAGTGTGTCACACCAGGAGAACATGGGGCCTCAGCGCGTTCGCACCAGGAGAACATGGGGTCTCAGTGTGTCACACCAGGAGAACATGGGGCGTCAGTGTGTCACACCAGGAGAACATGGGACCTCAGTGTGTCACACCAGGAGAACATGGGGCCTCAGTGTGTCACACCAGGAGAACATGGGGCCTCAGTGTGTCACACCAGGAGAACATGGGGCGTCAGTGTGTCACACCAGGAGAACATGGGGCCTCAGTGTGTTCACACCAGGAGAACATGGGGCCTCAGCGCGTTCGCACCAGGAGAACATGGGGCCTCAGCGCGTTCGCACCAGGAGAACATGGGGTCTCAGTGTGTCACACCAGGAGAACATGGGGCCTCAGTGTGTCACACCAGGAGAACATGGGGCCTCAGTGTGTCACACCAGGAGAACATGGGGCCTCAGTGTGTCACACCAGGAGAACATGGGGCCTCAGTGTGTCACACAGGTCTGCAGCCTGGCCAGTGCAGGCACCACAGGTATGTTAAGTCCCAGTAACCAAGAAACTAGGTGATGTGCCATTGGTTGTTAGATAGACACTGCAGGAGACAATGATTTGTACTTGTAAGGTCAAAGGTTGCTTTCCTTAGAGCAAAAGTTCAGCATCTGATTTGGACACATGAGGTTTTCCCAGGCTGTTGCACAGCTGAGTAAAAGTATACCTCACCTGATATGTTTGGTGAGTGTTTGTGCATGTGTGTGCGTGTGTGTGCATGTGTGTGTAAAATTAAAGTAGATTCTAAAATGTGTAAATGGTGTTGAAGATGTTACTTCATACATTTCCAATGACATTTACTTTTGTATGCTTGACGTACTTTTCCATGCATACAAAACTAAACATTGCTTAAAATAATTACATTTTCTTAAAGGTCAATATGAAACGTCTTTTTCCCTTCCTACTGTATAATTAATTGTTGTAATTCACTATCCTGCAGAAAACATATCTTTCTCTCTAATGAAATGCTTCATCTTTTGCCAGTTCTTACAACATCACAATTATTAGCCTAAAACAGATGTGTGAATGGAACATCTGTCTTCCCCTACAAGATTATTCATTCATTATTCAGCTGAGAACACGAGGAGATATGAAACGTGAGGAGACATGAAAATGATAAAGTAGCTGAGGAAAGTGTGTGACTCAATGTCTGCAAAGAGAGACTGGAATCTCCAAAATGAGTGAAAAACTCACCAATACTACAAATCAGTCAGCAATGGCGGGAAAGAAAAAAATCATTGAACACTACTAAATCAAACCAGTGGAAACCAAAGAGTAGAAACCAGCGTCTTTACTTGGTCTTGCAAATGCAGCAGATTCTTCGATTGGTCCACTTGGAGAAAGACAAAGAATAAGTCAACCTTAAAGAATCAAATCACACAAGCAGCCGGTGTGTGCTGCTCAACCCATGACTGATTCATTTACTGTGGTTATTTCCCCCAGAACACCGCTCAGCACCAGTGACTGTACATTAAGCTGAAGAGCTCTGGTGTGCAGATATGGGGTTGTGACACCAAGGCAGGAGGAGGCTGTGAGAGGGGAGAAGTGGCTGGGTTCCATAGCTTACTCTACTGTGATTCAGTAGAGGAGAGATGGCTGGGTTCCATAGCTTACTCTACTGTGATTCAGTAGGGGAGAGGTGGCCCAGTTCCATAGCTTACTCTACTGTGATTCAGTAGAGGAGAGGTGGCCCGATTCCATAGCTTACTCTACTGTGATTCAGTAGAGGAGAGATGGCCCGGTTCCATAGCTTACTCTACTGTGATTCAGTAGAGGAGAGAAGGCCCGGTTCCATAGCTTACTCTACTGTGATTCAGTAGGGGAGAGATGGCCCGGTTCCATAGCTTACTCTACTGTGATTCAGTAGGGGAGAGGTGGCCCAGTTCCATAGCTTACTCTACTGTGATTCAGTAGGGGAGAGATGGCCCAGTCCATTGGATACTCTACTGTGATTCAGTAGGGGAGAGGTGGCCCAGTTCCATAGCTTACTCTACTGTGATTCAGTAGGGGAGAGGTGGCCCGGTTCCATAGCTTACTCTACTGTGATTCAGTAGAGGAGAGATGGCCTGGTTCCATAGCTTACCCTACTGTGATTCAGTAGGGGAGAGGTGGCCCGGTTCCATAGCTTACTCTACTGTGATTCAGTAGAGGAGAGATGGCCCGGTTCCATAGCTTACTCTACTGTGATTCAGTAGGAGAGAGATGGCCCGGTTCCATAGCTTACTCTACTGTGATTCAGTAGAGGAGAGATGGCCTGGTTCCATAGCTTACTCTACTGTGATTCAGTAGAGGAGAGATGGCCCGGTTCCATAGCTTACTCTACTGTGATTCAGTAGGGGAGAGGTGGCCCAGTTCCATAGCTTACTCTACTGTGATTCAGTAGGGGAGAGGTGGCCCAGTTCCATAGCTTACTCTACTGTGATTCGGTAGAGGAGAGATGGCCTGGTTCCATAGCTTACTCTACTGTGATTCAGTAGGGGAGAGGTGGCCCGGTTCCATAGCTTACTCTACTGTGATTCAGTAGGGGAGAGGTGGCTGGGTTCCATAGCTTACTCTACTGTGATTCAGTAGGGGAGAGCTGGCCCAGTTCCATAGCTTACTCTGCTGTGATTCAGTAGGGGAGAGGTGGCTGGGTTCCATAGCTTACTCTACTGTGATTCAGTAGGGGAGAGCTGGCCCAGTTCCATAGCTTACTCTGCTGTGATTCAGTAGAGGAGAGATGGCCTGGTTCCATAGCTTACTCTACTGTGATTCAGTAGGGGAGAGGTGGCCCGGTTCCATAGCTTACTCTACTGTGATTCAGTAGAGGAGAGATGGCCCGGTTCCATAGCTTACTCTACTGTGATTCAGTAGGGGAGAGGTGGCCCAGTTCCATAGCTTACTCTGCTGTGATTCAGTAGAGGAGAGATGGCCTGGTTCCATAGCTTACTCTACTGTGATTCAGTAGGGGAGAGGTGGCTGGGTTCCATAGCTTACTCTACTGTGATTCAGTAGGGGAGAGGTGGCCCGGTTCCATAGCTTACTCTGCTGTGATTCAGTAGGGGAGAGATGGCCCGGTTCCATAGCTTACTCTACTGTGATTCAGTAGGGGAGAGGTGGCCCGGTTCCATAGCTTACTCTGCTGTGATTCGGTAGAGGAGAGATGGCCCCGTTCCATAGCTTACTCTACTGTGATTCAGTAGGGGAGAGGTGGCCCAGTTCCATAGCTTACTCTGCTGTGATTCAGTAGAGGAGAGATGGCCTGGTTCCATAGCTTACTCTACTGTGATTCAGTAGAGGAGAGGTGGCCCAGTTCCATAGCTTACTCTACTGTGATTCAGTAGAGGAGAGGTGGCCCAGTTCCATAGCTTACTCTACTGTGATTCAGTAGGGGAGAGGTGGCCCAGTTCCATAGCTTACTCTACTGAGATTCAGTAGGGGAGAGGTGGCCCGGTTCCATAGCTTGCTCAGCTGCAATTCAGAGCCCATGGTAGGTAAACACGACCGGGCCCAATAGCTGCAACAGGGCTGTTCACCTGCGGCTACTGGTTAGCAGCGGGCGGTGCTTAGATGGTGGGTGGAGGGTAGATATTTAGCAAAAGAAGACTAGTATGCTCTGATTTAAGTGTGCTTTGATTTTAAGTGTCTACCCCAAAACACTGAGCATGGTTTTTCTTTCAGGAGCAGAAAGTGCATGTTTTTTTATGCTGGTAAAATTTGAAAACACTTCTGCAGACCCAACAACATGTTACCAAATACAATATATGAAAGAAGACCTGTGTTCTAAAAATTGGTGAAAATTAATGAAACTATCAGAATAACATGCAGCAGTTCTGCTCGTGTCTAAATGGTGAAGATTTAAAATGAAATATCTGATCCAGGGCTCCAGACGGTTCCCCCGAAGACAGATTTCTCACTTCATGCGACTCCTTGCAATCGATGACTGTTGTCAGGTTTCAACAATTAAATTATCTAGAGCAAGAAAGTACTTTTCCTTCCATATGTTTTCTATGCAGACCATAAAATGACGTTCCGTTTGCCATGTTTCTGATGCCTATGTAACTGTTGTCCCTGCATGAGACACACCAGACATGAAGTCGCTCCTGATCCTGCTGCACTCCATTTCGAGATGGCTGGCAGAAATATACGAGACCGCCTATGTGCACTGGCGGCAGGCAGATATTGTTATTAATATAATTTCGATTTTTTAAAAATGCGAGAGAGAACGTGCTGGAGGCAGTAATAATAATAATTTTTTGTTTTGCTGTATTGTACAGACATCCCCCGCAGCGCCGCTAGTGTTCCTGTGCATTGTGGGAACTCCAGGGGAACAGCAGGCCTTCGGGAGCTGAACAAAGCCGAGGGGTCGCGCGGCCTCACTGCGGCCGGGTCCCCATTCATCCGGGGTCCCCGGCGAGGAGCGGGGCCCGCCGCGGCCGAACGGCGCCGGCCGCGTGGGACGAAGGTTTGAAAAGTACGGCAGGAGGCAGGAAATTAGGCCTGCAGGCTCCCATGAGCCATCAGGAAACCCTGGCCAATCACCTCCGAGCGTGTGCTCTCCTCTCTTCTCTACCTGCACCGCACAGGATTACGCACGTCAAGTGTCTGAAAATGCAAACGCGAGAGCGTAATACTTTAATGGAAATGCGCACAGCGTGTCTCCTTCACAAACTAATCAAATGTAGCCTATTTTCCTTGTGAAAAGAGGCCAGTATTGTCGTTTCAATGGGTGACTGTTCTGTGCACACCTCCATTCATTTCATTTAGTCAGGACTCCACAGTCTTGCCTTAGCCTTCCCCACGGCCTGTGTGAAGCAGAACCGTCTCCAGTGGTGCACAGATTTTGATCGTAGGGGACAGGTGTTGAAAGGGGCTAAAAAGGCAATTTCAGAGTCTAGATTTAAAGACTCCAAGTTACCTCTTTGGCTTTTCGTTTAACACCTGTCCCCTATAGTCCAAATCTATACCTTACTTGAGGGATTTTTGTTCTTGTAAGGAATATTGTTGAATTAATGTTGTCCTAAAAACTACTGTGGTTGCCAGACCAACTGAATGTGTGACAACTTGTTTGTAAATGACGCTATACAACAACAAGGGTACCTTTTGTATTCGTTCTATGCACATAACCCTTTTTGTACTCTGCACTCATTTCTCACCTTTTATGCTATACAGTACACTGGCACCTTGATTCAATCACACTTATTCCATTGTACCCTGCTGTGGATTGACTTTGAACCATATCCAAGACCTATCCTCTGGCCACTTAAACCAAACGCAAACAATAACAGTGATATTGGTGCATAAAACATTAGAAACTTTGTCATTTGAAAAGGTTTCAATGTTTTAAAACATTCTTCACCAAAGGATGATTTTACAGATCTGCTTGATAACTTGACTCTTTTAGAGCAACTGAATGAGTAAACAAATTTCATTTGGTACAAGGCTTTGAGTCATTGCTTCAAAGATGGTTGGAAATGGAATCCCACCGATTTTGCCAAATGCTGTAGATGAGATCAATATTTCTGCCCCATTGTGGCAGAAAACATCCCTTACAGTGCTGTGAAAAAGTATATGCCCCCTTCCTGATTTCCTCTATTGTTGCATATTTGTCACACTGAATGGTTTCAGGTCTTTAGACAAAATGTAATATTACACAAAGGAAAACTGAGTAAACACAAAACATATTTTAAAATTATTATTCAATTTAATTAAGGAAAAATGTTATCAAACACCGATATCACCAGTCTGACAAAGTAATTGCCCCCTTAGCTACTCAATCAGCCAATTAACTAAATTTAATTGGCAATTAGATGCAGTTGATTGAACAGTCGCGATCGCAGCCAGACCTGTTGAATCTAAACCTCACTCATATTGAACCATACCATCAGAGTGAAGTAGTCACCACAAAGGCTCTACAAGCACACTATACCATGATCAAAGGAAATTCCAGAAGAGACGAGAAAAAAGAAGACGCTAAGTTGAAATGGCGGAATTCTAAGCCAATCATTTCTATACCTACAGCATTCACAAATATTCATTCATGTGATTATACCTGCGAAGTAAGTTTCGATAGCGCCTCATTGGAAAACTGTTTTTGTTACCTCAGGTTCCATTTGTCTAATATCACATTTTGTCTAAACATCTGACATCATTCAATGTGACAAATATACAATAATTGTGGAAATCAGGAAGGGGAAAATACTTTTCCACGGTACTGCATATTAATTGGCCTTGCAAAGGAGATATGCTTTGTGTAAGTGTTTTGAGTATGAAATCAGCAGGGACCAGGGAGCCGTTGGGAAAGGGAATAGCAGAGAATACATCATGAAGCACCAGAGGCGAGCCGGGAGGAACCTGCCGGCAGTGCCCAGTCCAGCCAGGGAACCAATTTGTCGAGACACCGTCACTGTCAAGCAGCACAACATTGTTCTCCATTATGCCCGTGGCAGCAAGCTAGCGCCAGCAGACCTCCTGATGACAGGAAGTCACTGTGCTGTTTCCTCAGCTTTTATTACAGGTCCAGATTTAGTCTAGCATTATTATATTATTATATTTATTATATATATATATATATATATATATATAGTATTATTATTATTATTATTATTATTATTATTATCCTAGTCAGAGTGGGCAGAAGTTAACCTTTTGTCCACATTAAACACCAGCTTATGTGAGTGGTAGTCAGACCTGGGTCAAATAATAGTTTGAAATGCAGTTTAACCCCACCGGTAAAATTGCAGTACATAAAACCAATTTTCTGAACAAATTCTTTGGATTCTTCCAGAATTGGGACTACTAGGAAAAAAAGAGAGTTTTAACCCCTCTGTTGTACTCTTACGCATACTTCACCTTGAAATGAGTCAGTAAATGTCCAGGTCTCTGAATGGATGCTGCTTAAATATTACAGCTATGCAAGTCGCCCACAAGCACATTTACTGATTTGTGAAACCAAGCAGTTTTGGGATAACATGTCAACCCTCACCCACAGTACACACTTTGGTACAGGTTAATTAAAGCTTTGCAGGACCACAGAGATCATCGTCAAGAATAGAACATTATTTTGGGAAGCCTAGATATGGAGACTAGGAAGACCAACTCTACCTGTAAAACTGTGGCCTCCATACTCAAAACTTGCCTTAAATGTAGCTGTGTTTCTATTCAAGGCAACAAGATGTGGTTTTGTTCTCCTACATCATTAGTGTTAGTAAATACCACAGTAAATGGAAAGCATTTAGCATTGCTGATGCCAATTAGCACTATACTTAATTGTATGCAAACATGTCTGCTTGTTTAAGTTCAGTGTCCCTCAGCAGCCAATGCAAATGAAAACGAGATGTTACCATTGACCCACAGTTTAGTGAGGCCACTTGCATTTACCTATGTAGCAACAAGCATGTCTAGTCTCCATACAGCTTTGCCGTTGAGTCCACAACCCCTTTGGGCACATGCCAAATCTGCCCAATCTTTGCCCATTTAGAGGGTACCTTATTTAAAGCTTTATAACTCCAGATGTGAGCATCACAGAGACTTGAAAAACATCTTAAATGAAGCATTTACCATTTACAATACTAACTTAGCAAGAGTAGTTTATATTCATAATTTTGGAAGAAATAAAGTACCACAAATGTAATAATCTGGGCAAAAAATCAACAATTAATTTGCTCTTTTTAAATTTGCAATGAAATACTGAGAGATCCCATGTGTAAAACAGGTTAAACTATACATGTCCTGGATCAAAAACTCCTTGACCACAAGTGCGTAAAATCCAAGGGTGGATATTCAGAACTACTAAAGATCTATGAAGCAGAAAGTCAGCAGAATACCCAGTGTCTCCAGATCTATCCAAAATATATAAATTATTCATTGCTGTAAATCACAACATAATCATGTATTTCATTACAAATCAACTGTTTTGACTCAAGAAACTCACTTTTGCATCATTTTCAAGTGGGAATTACAAGCTTTCCCTCAGTACAGTGGTCTAAAATATCTAGGGGTCCAGAAACATATCCGGAATCTCTCCAAAAATGAATAAAATGCTTTTCATCCATTATAAAGCATATCCTGTAAACGTGCCCCTTATGAAGGTTTAAAATGAAACATTGATATCAGATTTAAAAATAATGCAAAAAGATTATTGCACAATATGGTACAGTATCTAAATGTGCAGTCATTAACACTATGTTTTTCTGTACTGTACAGTATGTAGTGTTTTCTTGTATGGGGATGGGACGACATTAAAACAATATTCAACCGTCCACCACGTTTAGGCAATGTTCCAGCTCACGTTACATCTGGTGCATTAAACACAAACTCTATTGAACTACCGACTGAGCTATCAATGAGTGCTTACCTGACAGCGTGAAATATCCTCATTATAAAATACCACTAACCAATTTAAAGATACTCAATTAAAAAAATTACGTATATAACCGAAATATTTTGACCAGTAACACTTACATATGGATGATGAAATCTTATCTGCGTTCAGTAGATTGAGACAGAGACAGAGAGTCAATGCTGTATTTCTCCCATTCTGGTTTAGTCAAGAAAACAGTATATCATCTAGGACTATCAGCAAATATATGCCTTAGCCATGCTCAGAAGTTCTCAAGAATAATAATATTTTCCAAGAAATGACAAAACAAAAAAAGTTTTGCCAGGTGCAGTGGGTTTTAGTGCTACCACAGAGTGAATGCGTAAGGTGGTGATAGTGAGACAACTTTTGGTTATGCTGAGCTGTAAAACATTATTCCAAAAATAAAATTAGACATATTGTACATTGTTAGAAAGCTTATTCTGTCGCCTATTGGAAACATTAATTGTCAGTCAAGCCAGATTGTACTACAAAGGGAGACAACACCGTAAACAGCATGTGTGGTATTACGCACAGCTATTTTGGAAGGTACCCAAGCGTCGCAAATGAGTGTATATTTCACAAACAGATTGTCCAAGACAATATATGACCACTCAGTCTTGAAAAGGACACCTCTACACGTAAAACCAATGGTAAGGTTGTATATTTATTCGATATTTAGCCCCAAATATTGACAGTAGAATGACATGGTATAATTTCAGAAAAATGATCCTTGTTTATTTCGGTGTTCAGTGAGCAGCATTTTTCACAGCTGTACTGGCATACCCTCGGCTATTGTTGGCTTTATCTTGTTGCTACGACGGAACACACATTTTTAGTGGTGAAAGAATATTTTTTTTGCATGCCCAGATAGACACTATTGTCCAGTGTGGCATGCATGGGGGGTGTAGTTGCAGAAGAGACTGCAGAGAGGGGGCTCTTGGTGAATGGATGACCAGAGCTACAATGGTGGCACTTAGAAACTCCGTCTTCAGCATAATTGTCCTGAATCGTCTATTAATAAAACTAGTACAGAGAGTTTGTGTTTTCAATTCATAGTTTGGTTGCAGGAGCACAGAATGTCTGAGTTGAGCAATCTCAGGACACTCAGTTATGGCTGCTAGGTGATTGCACCATGAAGTTAAGAGAAAACCAGTCACTGTAAAGGCCTCCACAGGCAGCACAGTTTGCCCCTTTTCACAAACGTCATCCTTCATCACGAAAGTGGGTGGAACCACCATTTATCAGCAGTTACTCACTCACTTCATCAAAACACCTTTATCAAGTTCAAACCAGTCAGCTAATTTTATCGCCACCCATGTTTGATGTAGCAATGCTATTCTCCAGGCACAAACAGCCCAGCTGTAACAACGTCATGGGGTGTCAAACAATTCTGATTCAATGAGATTGATCAGGGACTCCGGGCCAGGGTACAGCAGACTAGCCTCGCTGGGCCACTGCTTTTCTTTTTAATCAAAAGCACACAATCACCAGGCACTCCCCTGAGAAGCAAGAAACCGAAAAACGATAAAGAGCAAGACCTGAACCCCCAAATAGCAAGTACATAAGGTAAAAAAAACTCCCAATGGGGAGAAAACACTCAAATGGTGGCAAGAAAAAACTCCCCAACGGGAAGAAATCTCGAGAGGAACCCGGCTATAGAAGGGGAGCCCATCCTCCACTGGCTAGTCTGGTGTAAAGTAGCAGTAGAATAGATGTGGTAGAAATGCTACAAGGGATCTATCACAGCGAATAGAATGGGTTAAGCAGGTAACAGTAGATGTGAAAGCAAACAGGAATAATAGAAGACCAAATGGTATTGTTCAGTATAGTTCAGTTTAGAGGAGCTGAGTGATGGATCTGGAGCTCCAGGCTGCATCAAGGCATGGGCAGGGGAGGCACAGGGCTGAAGCAGTCCATGACCATGGAGCGAGGGACAGATTTGGAGCAATCCTGTAGAATCAGGTCAGGTCAAGGAAAGTGAGCTTGACTCTTCAGCTAAGCTACCTAGCTGCTGTCAGCTCTGTAAAGGCCAGAATGACACTTGTGGCTAAGCTAACTAGCGTGGCCACTACATACTCTGTGAGAGAAGGCTCTACCACCCATTGTAATTTTAGATACACATGGAATTTTCACATAACCAGCATCTTGTGAATGAAGTAACCTTGGAAGACAGTAAGGAATAAGTAACTCACTAAGTCAGGGGCTAAACTGTTTAGAGCTTTATACGTTAACAACAAGATCTTAAAGTCAATCCTAGATTTGACAGGCAGCCAGTGAAGAGATTTAAGCTCTGGACTGATATGTTCCCATTCCCAGTTCTAGTAAGGACCCTTGCAGCTGCATTCTGTACAAGTTGGAGACATTTCAAGGCCGAGTCAGTGCAACCTGACAATTAAACATTACAGTAATCATATACAAAAATTATGCTCCAAAAACTAGTTTGTCTCAAATTAGAATGTTATTGTCAGGGTTCTGTGTCTTCCCCCCCTTGTTGTTCTCTGTTGGGCCGCCAGATGGCGGCACCTCGGTTTTGTGTTCAGTTAATTGTTTTATTGTTTTCTATTATCTAATTATTAGTTGCGTTTTGTCTCGTGTTCCCCTCCCTCTCTGTGGCTTGATTGTTCATCGTGCCCTCCTGTGTCTCGTCTGCGTCTTCCTATTTAAGTCTCCCTCTCCCCGACTCAGGCGCTGGAATCTTTTGCTTTGCTTTGTCTGGTTTATACTTGGTTTGCTATCTGCTTGTTTGTTCCTGTTTCTGCCCGTTTTTTCCCGTTTACCTGTTGTTTGCCCGCCTGTGCCCTGCCTGCCCTGTTTTCCTTCGTTTTTGGGTTTTTGTATTTTTGTTTTTTCTTGTAAATTGTTTGAAGATTTTTGTTGTTTGTAAGTTTCGCCCTGCAAGTCCCTTTGTTCCCTGTTAGTTTATTAAAGTCTTGTTTTCCCCATTTTTTGGATTTTCGATTTTTACTCTGCGTTTGGGTCCACTCCCGCACCCTCGCCTGACAGTTATTTCTATCAGATTAACAGTGTTCGATTAAAGTGGGTTAATGTCAATTTTAAAAACAAATGAACTGTCTTAATGCTGCAGATTAATTTGTTACCTTCCCGCACAATAAAATCCTGACACAAGACTATTATGTGGGAGCCCAGGGACACAAAATTGTCAATTTTTTAAAAATGGAATGAGAACGGCTTTGGGAAAAAAGACAGAGAAATCCCTGCTGCAGTGTAACTTACGGAACAGTGTGTAATTAGTTGGTGCAGACTCAGGACTGACCTTGTCTTTGAGTCTTTCTTTTGAGTTTTACTCCCATTTCCCACCTCTGTGTTTTATAAGAACACTTTTAAACACTTTGTAAAATGCAATAATTCACCAGAGTTTTACACTTTCCTTTCTGCTCAGAATTTAAGTGCACCTTAGTTATAGAAAGTCACATTAGTTGCAGAAATATAGACTATACATGAAGCATGGATTTGTAAGGTTTTAAATTTGGTCTGTAGGTTAAAAAAAAAAAATTAGTGCACACGCTCATTTTACCATAAGGTTTACAGTTAGGTTTTTTGTTTTTTTTTGGGGCGGGGGGGGCAGAGCTGGGAACTTCTTTGATGAATAACTATGAATAAGAATGCATCTTATTCACAAGTGCTTCCACAACCCTGACCAGGTCCTCCAAACCTGGTTATTCCATTATATTGTGCACCTTTTAAAAACAATAGTGAGCTTTCTAACCTCACTAAATGTGGCCTTATACTGGGATTTTGTGAATGTTGCTTTTTCTCTCTCTCTCTTGAACAGTACAGGTAAAACAAAGGAAGTCAGAAACATTCCTTTCTAGCCTGATACAGGCGTTTTTAAAGGACAGTTGAAAAGCTTCTCCCCTGTGGACTCGCTGCATGGTGCTGAGCGTGGCTAAGACGGCCTCCCCCGGCTGTAGACACCCGTTTGAGGAAGTCGTTGGGGTTCGGGGTTCGGGGGTCGGGGGTCGGGGTCAGGCTTTTCCTCCTCGCAGGCGAATCAGAGCAGATCCACTGAGAGGTGGCCCTGATGCTGAGGAGTGTTCTCTGGTCAGATGAAACAAACGTGGAACTGTTTGGCCATAATGATCAGCGCTATGTATGGAGGAAAAGGCTTTTAATCCGAAGGGTGAGGCTTTTAATCCGAAGAACACCATCCAAACTGTGAAGCATGGGGGTGGCAGCATCATGTTGTGGGGGTGTTTTGCTGGAAAAGGGACTGGTGCACTTCAGAAAATAGATGGCATCATGAGAAAGGAGGATTATCTAGAAATACTGGAGCAACACCTCAAGACATCAGCTAGAAAGTTAAAACTTGGTTGCAACTGGGTCTTCCAGCAGGACAATGCTCCTAAGCATACCTCCAAAGTTGGAACAAAATGGCTTAAAGACAACAAAGTGAAAGTTTTGGAGTGGCCATCACAAAGCCCTGACCTGAATCCCATAGAAAATCTGTGGACTGAACTGAAAAAGTGTGTTCGAGCAAGGAGGTACACAAACCTGACTGAGTTACAGCAGTTCTGTCAGGAGGAATGGACAAAAATTCCGGCAAAGTATTGTGAAAAGTTTGTGGAAGGCTACCCCAGGCATTTGATTCAAGTTAAGCAATAAGGCAATGCCACCAAATACTAACAGAGTGTATGTAAACTTTTGACCCACTGAAAATCAGATATAATACATAAAACTGAAATAAATCTGGCTCAGCTATTATTTTGAAATTGACTTAACACAGGAAATGTATGGTAACATGAAATGTGGGGAATTGTGAAAAATTTTGAATGTCAGTGAATGTGACAGTGAGTTTGAATGTCTTTAGCCTAGATGTATGTAAACTTTTGGCCTCAACTGTAAGTAAAGAAGTACACTTTTTACTTTCAAACCTCTCAAACCACTGAAAGCCTTTTTCAGAAGTTATACATGGTCTCCATCATAGGTTATATATACAGCCATTATAAATGTATGCATGACTTCTGTGGCACACAACGTGCAGTACAGTGCAGTCATTTTGGTAATGGAAGTTGCATGGCATAACACACTCAGAAAAAAGTGTAGGAGAGACTTCCTCTGAGATAAAGTGGGCTGAAATGCTGTTTCATTTCTCTAAAAAACAGCCCCATAATTCCTGGTATTGTCAATTGAACAAAAGGGGAGGCAAGCCTACTCCACCACAAAGGAAAATCATTTTTAAACCCATTTGTTCATTTTGGGTTCTAAACATGTCTGTCCTCTGCCACAAACATTGGGAAAAGTCTGAGGGAGACTAATCTTACCGGGGCACTTTAATCTGGGAGGATATGAGAGAAGAGTTATGGATATCAGGGGCAATGGAAGGTGACAGTTTGGCGATGGCAGTAATATTCAGACTGATGACAGACAGCTGAGCGCTTAATGGCTGTGAATAAGGGGGGGGGGGGGGGGGGGCAGAGGGAGGGGGCTAGTGTCCAGAAATCAAATCTGACAACAAAAAGAGGTGTGGAAGGAGAGGGGTGAGGGGGACGGAGAGGGGAGGAGAGGGACAGAGGGGGACAGAGGGGGTGAGGGAGGTGAGGGGGACAGAGGGGGTGAGGGGGAGGGGGACAGATGGGTAGAGTGGGGAGAGGGGTAAAGTGGGTGAGGGGGAGGGGGACAGAGGGGGGGAGGGGGACAGAGGGGTAGAGGGGGGTGAGGGGGAGGGGGACTGAGGGGTAGAGGGGGGTGAGGGGGAGGGGGACTGAGGGGGAAAGGGATGGGGGAGGGGAGAATAGGAGAGAGAGAGTGGGCAGAGGGGGAGAGGGTCAGATCCTGTGGGATAGGAGGTTGTGACGTAAAAATGCTGAAGAGAATGAACCCCCCAGCAGCCCTGAATGAGGGAACAAGGAGGACAAGTTAGATTCCAACCCCAAAAAAATGGAATAAATAACATTAATTGTGTCTGAAATCAGGGTCATGTAAAAGGGTGTTTACTTGTCAGTGTTTATTAGGGCACCCAGCAGTCCTGTAGCTGTTTAAATCAGTGTAATCCATCTTGTAACATATCATTACCCAAAATCTAGTCACAACACAAACTAATAATATAAGCAAAAAAAGACAATGTTACCAAGGAAAATTGAGCAAAAGGATCTTTATCGTTTGTCTTTTTCATACTATTCTATATCATGAACATGTATATATAACAGGACAGGCAAAGTGCGCCTTAAGCTAACCAAGGCGTGTGAAGCCCCGGAAGTAAGCCTGTGCTGCACTTGAGCTCCCACTAAAGTGAATGGGGAATATCAGACTTTTGAAGGCAAAATAAAACCTCCTCGATGGTATTTTGAAACTCGATTAACGGTGTGAAAGGCAATCCGCTTTTCATATGAAAGGCAGATTGTGAAAATATGTCATTCTATATGTCATAAAAAAGGTAAATTTTAATAAATATTTTCCCAAAACTTCTGGACCAAAACAACCATTGTTTCACAAACTGCAACATACAGTATATGGAAAATTATGATCACAATAAAATGGACAGATGTGGCTTTCTTTGGTAGTTAAATCACCTTGGTTTTCTACATTGAACTCAATGGGCAGCAAGTTCTTTTGGCCTTAATATGCACGGTCGAGGCGGTTTCCTGTTACTTCCTAGACTTCACGGCCCCTCCTGCCTTTCCTAGTTTCCATGTATGCTCTATGTTCTATATCAGTGCAAATGTTACTTCCTGGACTGAAAGGTCACATGACTCCTCTGTGATTAACCAATATTCACAGAATATTAATTCTAGTGATTCCAGCTACTACCGGACAAGACATTGTGTACTAAAGAAAAGGAAAACCTTTTGGCTGGATGTGTGAATAACAGTGACATCATAGAAATGCAGGCAACGGTCATGCAGAGGAGCCAGTTTCATACCAGTGTTAAATAACAGGAGTGACCGGAAGCATTTAAGGTGACTTGGAAATGTGTTCCACGGGTAGGGGGCATTGACAAACAATGCACATCCTCCAACTGAGAACAACCTGTTCCTGGAGACACTGGACCTAAGATAGGGGGGGCGGCACATGGGTTTGTGGCTGCTGAAACAGTACTGGTTGTGGTAATTAGCTATTTTAACCCTTTGTTAAAATGTAAGATGTAAGATCGGAACTATGTGATTAGAATGTTCTTACCTGAACATTCTAATGCTGATGTAACAATCGCAACAGAGTTCAACAAAAGCAACAGAGTTCTAGAACACTGACGTAACATTTTGAGAAAAAAAAAAACATTGTAAAAGACCTACTCCTCAGAGGGTTAAATTGATGGATCAATTACTAAGGGTCAACAGGGAAATTAAGTGGTACTAGTTGACACTGTCTAAACCTTCTTTGACCTCAATAAGGAATGCAAAGATGCTCTTTAAACATTTTTAAATTAAATTTTAAATTGAATGTGAACATTTTTGCTTCCCTTCTCATCTCATCAGTACTGACAAAGTGTTATAGAGATCACAGATATGGACAGAACAGAGGTGAAGGAAAGCATGACACACAGAAATCAAAGTAAATACAGACATTCTGTATAAAAGACTGAAAATGAGGAAAGTGGATTTCAAGCACAAAATGCTGACATTACTTTGTGTCATCAAAGAAAAAGTAAAATGTGAAATGGTGTCTTTGAAGGGGAGAGATGGGGAAATGGTAGGGGATGTGGAGGCGAGGATTTCACAGTTCAGTGGTGCTGAAGAGACTGCGGACTGTTCGGTAACGCCGTGACTTTTTCACACGCGACCATCTGCGCAAATGTTTCACTGAGTAAAGCCGGCCCAAAGCTGACCTAAGACTGCCACAGCACAGAACTTCAAAAAGTTTTTAGAGAATGACGGCACATCAGTTCTGTGCGTGTGAAAAATGTCTGGGGATTTTTCCTTTGAACTATTAACACAACTGAACAAAAAACGTTCACAAATTCAGCCACACATCCGTGCACCCCTCTATTCCGAGCCCCGTACTGTGACGGTACGGGTGCTGGGACCCAGGCGCAGAGTGGAAAAAAAACACGAAACTCAAAAGGGAGAAAATTAACAAAGACTTTACTTACAGAAAGGCAAACAAACAGGGAACAGAAAAGGACACGAAGGGCAAAAACACAAACTCAAAAAATATCTAAATAAAACAGAAAACAAGAGGAACTCACAAACATGGGCAGGGCAGAACACAGGCAGGTAGAGGACAAGGGCAGTTCAAACAGAGCACAAGGGCAGGTCAAACAAAACAGGTAGGTATAATACGGTCAGGAAACAAACACAAACAGGTAAAAAACGCAGGCAGGTACAATGGGTCTGAGGAAACGCAAATCGGGAACAAACACAAGCAGGCAGGAACATGTAAGTCAGGTAACAAACACAACTCGGGGACAAACACAAGTCAGAACAAACGCAACTCGGGGACAAACACAAGTGAGAACAAACACAGGCAGGTAAATATGGTTTGCAAACAGAGATAGGAAACAAACACAAGGAACCAGCACCCGAGTCAAGGGAACAGAGAACTTAAATAGACAAGGGGTAACAAGACACAGGTGAACTCAAAACAATCAAACCAAAAAAGGAGGGGATAACAAGACACAGGTGAACTCAAAAAACAATCAAACCAGAAGGAGGGGAAAAGACAGGTGGGAACAATGATGGGATAACGAGACAATGAAACAATCATACAATTAACAGGGGGGGAGCAGGACACAAAACAGAAGTGCCGCCATCTGGCGGCCCAACAGAGGAAACACAGACAGGAACACCGGAACATGACACGTACATAACATGACAAACAATATCCCACATAAGATATACAATAAAAACAACACTACACAGAAAAAAATGGTAACACTGTACAATAAGGTCATATTGGTATTAACTAATGTAATTGTAAACATGAATTAATGATGCAAAAATACATTAATCAAGCATGAAATTAGCTTTTCATTAGTCTGTAGCAAATACATTAATAAATGTATTAGTTACATGATTATTTATTCACTTGTAAAACCGGATAAACTTAAAATGACTTTACCATTAGGATATACATAAACTGTTTTTATTATTCCAATATGAAATGGAATTAACTACTGTAGTTAACAGAAGAAAGAAACATAATAATAAACACTACATAGAAACGTTGCACAATACAAACAACACTACATTGCATAAGATTGTGAACAAGTCATAGAAAGCTGATTACTTGTTTTCCAAAACACTCACAATGCAAAACATTCCTCAATAAGTGCAATAGTGTGGTCACAATCTGCAACCCACTTTTTGCTTCTACTATTATTTTCCTGAAAAGAGTTACTTAAAATCATTTGAGATGCCATTCACTGTGATGAATCAACACATGCTTTGAGCAGATCCTTGATGGTGTGTGAAAAGAAAGGATTAATTAAAAATGTTTATTTTCTGAATCCAGCGGTTCCAACAGTCAATGCCGTTGTTAAAATGTCCAGCACTCTGAATACTGAACACAAGCGGCATTGTATGCTCTACATATAAAATATATTTTATGTGATTTAATCTAATAATTATGTTTAAAAGAGAAAATGAGAATTATCAATTAATTAGTTCGCCAAATTCATTGATAAGTCAGTCTGCAGAAAACTTGTGGAATCAATCAACAAGTCAAAACAAGATCTATACCAGGTTTTAAGATTAAATAATTGAATTTAATATAAATCAGTCAATTAGATTAATGAATTGAAATCATACAATCTTTATTGAATGCAGGCTCACTACTTCTAAATTACAAAACAGAATACATACAACAAAACAAACAATTGATTTAGAGATACCAGAAAAGAGAGAGAGAGAGAGAGATTTTGAGTTTTAACAAACCTTTATTGTACAATACACAGCCAATGGCAACAACAAACCAAAATTAAGAAAAAAAAAAATATATAAAAAACAATGGGAGAAGGAAAAACAATAGGACGCACAATTAACATAAAGCATTAATTACACCATCATCTTAGTATGCTGTTAAATACTAATTCTCCTCCCTCCAGCCTACACACAGCCTCCCCACGGCACCACCTATCCTGAAAAACACAAATATCCTGCATCCTACTGTAGTACTCAAAGTCTCCTGACACCCTTGATCTGATGAGAGACTTATACGTCTCAATGATGCTCACCGTTACCCTTTTCTACGTTTTTTTTCCCTGCTGAGGTACACAGTCATCTTAGCCTGTCCCAGCAAGAAATTAGCTATGCAGGACACTTTTTTTGTTTTCTTACTACAATGAATGCCAAAAATAATCCCTTGAATGGTAAAGACTACCCCAAGAGCAGCCACCAATGAACTAACCATGCTTAAAAGAGGACGGAGTCTAGTACAGTCTTTAAAACAGTGGAATATTGTCTCTCCAACACCACAGAAAGGGCATCCCTTGTCCACTGTGGGGTTTACCAAAGAGACAAAAGCATTGACTGGCACAACACCATGGAGTACTCTCCACTGCAAATCCCCTGCATACTTAGGCAAGGGCAGTTTATACAGGTTAGTCCACTTAGGCCGCACCTCTGCTCCCACACCCAGGCTTGCCCTCCAGGGGGTGTCAACCCTGTTGCCCAGCCTGTCTCCATTGAGCACCTTGACCGAAAGTCTGTATAACCACCGGCTTCCTGCAGAGTCTAGAGCAGACCCCTCCGCTCCCTCTGCAGTGGTGGGTCCCAGCAGCAGCCTTGGAGCCATCTCCCCTGTTTCTGTGTCCCCACTGTCCCCCTCTTGCAGTATCCTCCAGTCCTCTGTGGTTAAGGCACTCCTGTACCTCTCCAGCATTTGGGCAGCCACCCACGTTGACCTCATGCCCAGCTGCTCAGCCAACCTCCCAGGATCTGCCAGGTTGCTCCCTACCAGCTTAACCAGTTGCCCTAAGGTAACAAGGTTAGCCACTTTTAAAAAGTCTGATAACCCCGGAGTGGCTGCCGTGGTGATGTCCAGCCGTATACCAACGGCTCCAGGAGCCACTTCACAGAAACAGGTGACACTGACCTAACCACATCCATCCACCCCCACACCCATAGTAGACCTTTGTAGAAAGGTGGCACGTCATTAAGTGACAGCGTTTTAATGTTGAGGAGGAACAGGGGAAAGCCTAGATCCAACCCTCCCACTTGTCTCAAGACGAACTCAGCAAGCTGCCTCCGTGCAGTTCTATCCTTAGCATACAGTAACCTCTGAATCCAGTGCAATCTAAATGCTGCTGTTCTACTGGCCAGATGCACCAACCCTTGACCCCCTCCTCCCTAGGTAAGAACAATACACTCTGAGGAACCCAGTGATACCCTCCCCAGAAAAAACTAACCAGAACAGCCTGAATCTTCGCTAACAGGTCAGCAGGTGGCTCTAAACATGCTAGCCTATGCCATAGTGCTGAGGCCACCAAGTTATTAACAATGAGGGCACGCCCTCTATATGAGAGGCGTGGAAGAAGCCATTTCCACTTGTTCAACCGACCCTGGACAGCCTCCAGAAGACCCTTCCAGTTCCTCTGCATTATAACGTCCTTCCCTAGGTACACCCCCAGGTACTTGAACCCGTCTCTGTTCCACTTTAAGCTGCCCGGCAGCAAAGGCTCCCCATCTGCCCATGGTCCCCCTGCCTTGAATGGAGCACTTAAACCCCCATTCACTTTCAGTACACTCTCAATGCCCCCGCAGAGCGCCTTGATCATGGCCGTAAAACCAGGGCTGAAACCAAATGCCTCCAGAGTCTGCCACAAGTATTGGTGTTCAACTTGGTCAAAGGCCTTCTCCTGGTCTATAGAAATAAAACCAGTATTTAAGCCCAATAACCTAGAGACACCAATGACATCACAAATTAAGGATATGTTACCCATTATTGACCTGCAGGGAACACAATAGGACTGGTCCGTGTGTATGGTCTGCTCCATTACTTTCTTTAGCCTGTTAGCCAGCACCTTAGAAAGGATCTTGTAATCTGTGCACAACAACGCCACTGGTCGCCAGTTTTTAATGTCCTGCAAATCTCCCTTCTTTGGTAGTAGGGTGAGGACTGCCCGTCTGCAACTCACTGGCAACAGGCCACCAGCCAGACTGTGATTGAACACTGCCAGGAGATCAGTGCCAAACACCCCCAAGAAAGCCTTGAAGAATTCCACAGACAGGCCATCAATACCAGGAGCACGGCCGCTTGCCATACCCTGCAGTGCGGTAAAGAGCTCGGTGAAACCCAGTGGTCCTCCCATCTCTCCATTGGCCTCCACAGACACCTGTGGTAGACCAGACTACACTGATAGTGTTAGACGCTCTATATCCTAACACTACAATGCACTGACAGCACTTCATCCAAATTGGGATTTTTTGGATTGATCCTGCATTGAACAGCAGTTTTTAAGCAAATATGAGGCCTACAAAGAGTACTCCATGTTGATTTAATATGGCTTACTGAATCCGTGGGCACCACACCACACACCAGGAACCTGTCCTGGAGAGAAATAGTAGGATTTGAAGGTTTGCAACATCTATAGGGTGCAGCATATGCTCTGTGAATGAATCTAGAGTGAATGAGCTGGTGTGAGGATGAGGTTTTTAGAGCCTTCTTCCACGTTTTACCATGTTCTATACCATACCAATTCCGACACCACACTACCATGCTCTTTCCTCCCGATAATTTCTATAGGTAATTTCTTACATGTCAGCCAAACTGCCATAAATATTACTCAATGTGAAAACGGCTTTTGAAGACCAAACAGAAATGGAAAAGTCTGTGCACTTGACTGCAGAGGTGGCATCCCATATCCATCATTACAGAATTTAGCTGGGTTGCCCTTTACAATTTCTGCTTTTTTCCCAAACATCCAGTGAAGTAGCAATAATGCTCTCATAGTTCAGACTGATGCTTCTGTGTTTCACTCCAGCAGAACCTAAATGCTCATGTCGATTCGCAGCATTCTGGGGTAATATCAATTTTTTCCTATTGATTTTATGAGGACATGCCAACAGACTTCAGTCCCATAAACTCAGACTCAACCATGCTGAATCTCGGATAAAAAAGCAAAATAGATTGAGGGACAGCTCGCCACTATAAATTACCATTTAGATTTTATACGTTTTTTAGATGCAAACATTTTAGCACTCAGTGTTCCACAGAGTGCAAACCAAACCAATTTATTTTATAGCCAGCCATTTCTTTAAATTAGTCAAAGACTCTGGACACTGGAAAGAGAGGATTAATGCCAGAGATGAACAAAAGACATTGGGCCTGAATTAACAAAACTTTTCTTTAATTATTCTTACATTTGTTCTTAATGTTCCTATGAAAAAAAGAGATCAATGACACCATGACCTTTGTTTCTGTGCATATCCCAGGTGTATGAGATGATAAAAGTTGACCGTATGAAAATTTCATGCACAATCCTGTTCATGTGATTAGCATAAGGGAACAGCCATGAACAAATACAGATAAGAAAAATTATGAATGTCGAGATGTTGTTGTAAATGTTCTTACACAGAGTTTACGATCACATTTGAGCATACGCATGTTTTGTAAATGAGGCCCATTGTCTGAGTCTCCTCACTTTCCCTAACAGCTTGGGCCAAGGGTACCAGACAGAGGGGAAAGCACAGGGGTGAGAAAGCACATGCCTGTTCCCCTTTGCTACAAAAGGAGGTGACCAATAGTTACCAGTACCAAGGCTGTGGAGCTAAAATATTTTTTTTATCAGATTAATTAACTCTGAACCAAAAACAACCATCAGTCAGAGGCATTCCCATTTTAACTTCTCAACAGCCTTTTTTGGCATGGAGAGATAGCACTATGCAATCCTCGGGCAAATTCTCAGCACTGTTAATAATGTGCAAAAGCCTTTTTAGATAATTTGATGCCATTTCATTTTTAATGAATCCCCTCTGATGCAAAATGCACTGATAAAGGATTTACTCTGGAAGACGAGTGCTTTTACAAGCAGCTTCCTGTCAGCACGCAAAGACGCCGGACAGCAGCCGGAACATTCCAGAGCGTGTTTGTCTTCCATAAGTAGACTTATTAAAGCAGTTTGTCTCCATGGAGTGATCCTTTCTGAATTTCTGAATTTGTTGACCCTAAAACCAATGGTCCTACCTGCTCCCATATAGATAAATACAACTCCAGAGGTATAAAATGGAGTCCAGGAAATGTTACCTTTTTTTGGAGAGATTTATAGGCAAATTCTATAAATTTCCTAATCCTCTTAAGTGACTAGGCATTTTAAATCTGACTGAACATTCCGGATTGCAAATTGAATAAATAGCAGCTTTGGATCCATTTTGCTTTATCTGCAAGGCTACACAGTCTGCTTCGTCCAGCCCCATGAAAATAATACTTCAGTTTTATTCTGTGTGGAATAAATCTTGCTTTGTGCATAAAGGGCATATTGCATTCACCTCAGAGCCATAAGGGTTCTGTACCTAGCTGTGCAAAATGAGTCCCTTTGTTCTCTCTATCTCCATATCCCATTCTCTCCATCATCTCCATACCCCATTCTCTCTCTCCATTATCTCCATATCCCATTCTCTCCATCTCCATACCCCATTCTCTCTCTCCATTATCTCCATATCCTATTCTCTCCATCATTTCCATATCCCATTCTCTCTATCTGTCATGGTTTTGGCTGATACCACCATTTCTTTTCCTTCCTGCGCCTTTTCTTCAGTTATTATGGCCATTGGTTTTTTCATGCGCCTTTTCTTCAGTTATTACAGCCATTGAGTTCTCCATTTTGTTGATTGAATTATACACGTGCAAATTTCTTTTTACAATTTGCACCTGTTGGCGTTCTATTTAAACCTCGAGCAAGCCGATAAGCTTTGCTTCAGTGTCACTTACGTTGCACGAGAGCCGGTAATCTATCAAGCGAGGTAAAGGTAAAGGTAAAGGTAAAGGTAAAGGTAAAGGTAAAGGTAAAGGTAAAGGTAAAGGTAAAGGTAAAGGTAAAGGTAAAGGTAAAGGTAAAGGTAAAGGTAAAGGTAAAGGTAAAGGATTGAGAGTTGCGATATTGGATTGTTGTGGCTATAAAATTAGCACAACAGTCTTTAGCTAATAGGTTGTTGGTAACAAGTTAGTGCCACAATCTAAGCTCAGAATTCCCTTTAGGGTGTTCTTCAGCCTCGGTTCGAGGTCTGTTTTCTTTGAGTTGCCTCGTTTTCTGCTCAGGCAGTTTTGTTTTATTTTCAGAAAGTTCATACTCCTTAAGTTTTATTTTTTTACCCAGTACGTGGGTTGTTTTGAGCTTTTCTTTGGGATACACTCCCTTAGGAGTATTGTTTTCCTTTTTGTTATTTTTCCGCTGTCCTTTTGCCTCTTGAGACTTTGTGGTTATTCTACCTTTGGTGAATAGCTTAAAGAACCCCCTGTTCAGTCGTGGTTGGTCTCCCAAAACCCCCACTCCCTCACACTATCTCCATATCCCATTTTCTCCATCGTCTCCATATTCTATTCTCTCTCCATCGTCTCCATATCCCATTCTCTCCATCGTCTCCATATTCTATTCTCTCTCCATCGTCTCCATATCTCATTCCATTTCAATGTATCGCAAATTCACTGAGGCTAAGCCAATACATGAGCTTCTAATAAAAATTTAACTTCCCCTCCACCTCCCTTCCATTCCTCCACCTTCCACTTGCAAAATAGACTTTTGGATAGACTTCCAATAATTTGTTTAATTGTAATTAAAGCCATGCTATTAATTACAATTAAAGGATGCTATTAAGGAAAGTCAAGATTATTTAAGTAAAACTCATATTTTTGTGTTATTGTAGGTATTGTTGGTTGTAACGAGTGGTTATTTGAGTTACTGTTGCCTTCTATCAGCTCGAACCAGTCTGGCCATTCTCCTCTGACCTCTGCCATCAACAAGGCATTTTTGCCAAGAGAACTG